>NC_056616.1:28463276-28725776 GCF_018340385.1 Cyprinus carpio | reverse complement strand
CTCTCTGCTCCAGCACAAAAAGTGCCCCACATCCTAAAAGACACGAAGAGTTTTCATTGGCATTTATGCCAGTTTCATTTATGTACTGTATGTTCATGCAATATTCCAAATATTACCTGCTATTCCATAATACTGCGATGACGCACAGGCGATCGTAGAAGCCAAAAAAGGTGAAATCTCCACCGCATATCCATGACGGCCTGAAGATTTAAACGACTTCATACTCTTTAATAACTATAAAGTCCACCTAAAATGTATTCACGATAAATAATCTATTTCGTGGTAAAACACCAAACATTTGTCGACAACGGCGAAAGCTTAATTAATTCTCAATCCATCAATACAACGGTAAGTTACATCGGCAAATCAATACGTTTGCAATGTTGTTACATTTAGCGCAAAACATGTGTATACCAGATGTTTACTTCCGTGTTTTGACTGCGTGAAAAACGCGAAGCTGTGATTGGCCAGATGAGGATGACGTCAATCTTGAAGATCGTTTAATATATATATAATGTATCGTGTCTTTATATTATTATTATTTTTTATTCTATGTGATTTTATAAAATAGGAACTAGAGCTGAAAATATTTAGAAAATTATTAATTGCACGTAGTCTGCAAAAACGAGTGACTGAATGAAGAACAAACTGCATCTTAAAATGATCTCGCACCAGATGGCAGCATTTCTCTAGTGAAGACCCGTTTGTTGTCTTTTCAGACTTCACACCTCACCATTTAAAATATTTTGACGTTGTAGTGCCATCAAGATAAAACATAATGAAGAAATTGTTCTCTTAAATTATTTTGTTAATGCTGGGTAATTCCTATAGAAAATGTACTGTGGTATCTATCTATCTAAATATCTGTCTGTCTCTATGGATTTGCTATCACATTTAAAAAATGTGGGAGGACAGTTCATAATCATAATCTTTATGTTTTGCAATTAGAAACAATAGCAAATATATAAGCAAATATATTCTCTTAAAATTCACATTCATAGGCTCAATACATCCTCTTCAGTATATTAAATGTTACAGATAATAACAAACAGTTCAGGTTAAAAAGTCAAAATGACTAATCCTGTGCCCTAGAGCCTAGAATATGATCTATGTGAGCTATGATCATATCTATGCTGCTTTTATCCTGCGGTCTGGAGCATGAAACACATCTCGTAGTACCTAAACCATTTTCATGTGTGGAAACTAATGAAGCTGACAGGCTTACTGACCACGTTCACACCGCTGACTCTTTGCCTGTGTGATGTTTTGGGGAGATCATGTGCGCCCTTGATATATGACGGCCACTTCAAAGGCAGGGGCCCGGCGTGAGAACCAGCCGCTCTAAAGCAGATAACCGGCGGATTTATGGCCCAGCACTTTTCCCATGATTGCCGGTGGGTAGCAGGCGCTGTTTGCCTTAATCCCTATTCACTTGGAAATGCTGATACTTTTTCTTTTAAGGAATTTAATGGTGTGACAGTGATTTACTAATGTAAATCTGTCTAACAGACCCTGGCATAAAGGGAGTGGATTAGGCCGGCATAAAGACCCATCTTGGGGAGGAGTGACTGGTGTTGTTGTGCCTTCATGTGGTGCACACTACTGCAGTCCGACCGGCGGTTTGTTCACGCCCGCCAGAATAGCTACATAAGTTTTGACTTGAGCTGTCCCTGAGGGACCAAGGGGGACCTTGAGGGACCTTGTCTTTGAATAACAGTAAACATCAAATGAGAACTGCCAAAATGTTATTTAGAAATGGTTGCAGCATCAACAAATTTGGCATTGTCAGATTTTATAAACAAAAGTGAACATATTTAAAATGGCTTTTTTAGCTTATTTTAAATTAGTTTCTAGTTACTTTTAAAAATTACTTTTTTATATTTTTGACCAACAAAACCATAGATGTTACCACATTAAACATATTTTAGGTTATCTTATTGATAATTGAAATCATTGCGGTGTCAAATTTGGCACTGAAAGTTTTTACAAACAAAAGTGAACATTTAAAATTGCTGGTGATAATGTAACGATGTTGAATGTTGGTGTGTGTTTTATTCGATAAATGTGTTTGTAGCTTACTTTAAAGGGATACTCCACCCTGACTCACATCGTCAGAATAGATCATCTGCCATCAGTGGTTCAATCTGAATTTTATGAATCGACGAGAATACTTTTTGTACGCGAAAAAAACAAACTTTATTCAACAATTTGTCTCCTCTGTGTCTCTCCACATCACCGTAGCGCCATTTTGGAGAATATCGCGTGAACACAAGCAGTGTACGCTCTTCTGTGTCAGCCACACTGCACGGATGAGCTGTTTTTGTTCAAATCAAAGAGTAAATACACGTAGAAAACATATCTTTGTGTCGCGGCTGACACAGAAGAGCATATGCTGCTTGCATTCAGCGGATATTCTCCAAAATGGTGCTACAGTGATGCGAAGAGACGTATTGTTAAATAAAGTCGTTATTTTTGTTTCCTTCACATACAACAAGTATTCTTGTCGCTTCATACAATTCAGATTGAACCACTGATGGCAGATGGACTATTCTGACGATGTCTTTCATACTTTTCTGGACCGTGACTTTACTTGGCAGTCAATGGGACAGTCACAAACCTCCTGGTTTTCATCCAAAATATATTAAAATGTGTTCTGAAAACAAACAAAGCTTTTACTAGTATGGAACGACATGGGGGTAAGTGATTAATTGCAAAATTTTCATTTTGGGGTGGAGTATCCCTTTAAAGTTTGTCGACAGATTTATAACTGTTGAAGTGGCACTTATAATTGCAGTTGTTTGTTTCACTTCATTGGCTTCTTTTGCATTATTAGAAAAACACATAAAAGAACGCAAATATTTTTTTCCACCATACAATTTCAAGAACTCAAATTATGCTCTGGGAAAACAATTACTTTCTCTCATAACATTCCACGATCTGTTGTGGTGAAAGCAAATGGAACGATGGTTTTATGGCATATGTGTCAGAATGAAAAAAACACGCAGTTTCTTCAGGGACATCTGTTTTTTTCTTTTTTGCATAGAAAAAGGTTACATCTTACAGAGCGTGGTAGGGTTATTAAAAAGGTAACAAAGTTACAGTAGTAGAAAATCTCACATATGAGTATTAGTGAATGTTATTTTTTTTTTAATTCAGTAGGCCTATTGTGTAAAGCGGAGAAGATCCTGTCTCCCCCCCAAAAAACAGTAGTGATTGAAGTGCATCATACCAACTCATCTGTCTAATTTCAATATAAACTCTAGCTACAATCTTACACATATACAGATTTACAAACTGGATTGTTAAATCATAGATTACAAAACTGATTCACACCTCACTTTAGTGATTATCTGCAAAACCTTTGGTTGGTCTTTGAACAAGCTGTTCTGTTTTACTCTAAAGCTACTGTATGTTTGTGAAAATCGAATATGCTTTTTCTATGTATAAATATCAAAGCATACATCTCAAATGCAGCATTTTAGCAGTGTTTATGCAGGCACTGTCTCACAGTACAGCCCTTTACATGAAGGTAAAACAGTAACTGATTTTTTCTTCAATAATGAAAATCGCTTTTCATCATTATGGGTTTCCACACAGCTTGAAGTGTAAAGTCAGTCTTTCTTTCCCTCCCAGAAAGTTGGCTTATGTTTGCTGTTGCATATGTGTACAAGTGTAAAGAAAAAACCCCAAAGTGCTGACCAAAGCAGACACAATAGCTGTTTTCTTTCCTTTATGTACAAAGTGTGGAAGACGTCCAAATACAACAAGAGCAAATCCAACACTTAAAATGCTCCCACTTCAGTCCCCCACGGTCGGTATGGTTTACTGTTGCTTCCGCTGCTCTGCTGGGATGTGGTGGATGTGGAAACGGAAGGGCTCACGGAGGAAGAAGCCACTGAAGATGCCATTACGCTGGGGCTGAAAAGCGGGAATCCTCCGGAAAACGTTAGAGGGAAGGTTTGTGCCGCTGCAGCAGCGGCCGCCGCGTGAACGGTTGCTGATATCGAAAGCAGCGAGGTGGACAGCGGCGGTACGCAAGGAGCGATGCTGCCAGTAGAGGGCACTCTGAGCGCGGAGTCACTGTGGGTGAAGGAGGAGGTCAGCAGGGCTGCACCCCTCTGAGGAACCTCAGACAGCCTGCTAGAGGAACTCTCTGAGGACGGAAGTCCACTTTGTTGCAGGAACGCTGCTGGGATGGGATGCAAAGCTGAGGCCCAGTGATGGGGGTGGAGGGCCTGCTGGTGATGGGCCATTGATGTGGTCATGGCGGCCGCTTCCCTCTGCGAGGCGCAGCTGCTGAGGTGAGAAACCAAGCGGACGCGGAGGGGGTCGCCGGAATCCAGTCCTTCAACAGAGCTCAAATACCTCGCCACTTCAGTAAGACACTCCCGAAAGCCAATGCTCATGAAGTCCATGGCCAGAGAATGAGCATCAAAGTATCCTGAGAGAGAGAGAGAGAGAGAGAGAGAGAGAGAGAGAGAGAGAGAGAGAGAGAGAGAGAGCAATTAAAATATGAATGCCACGCTTCTCTCACAAACTTTCCCCCCCTCCATTTGGGTTTTAATAGACACTTCATATTCAGTAATACTGCATTATCAATTTGACTTCACTGACACCAGTGGATGAGAACAAAACTAGAACTGAATTGAGCTGAATGATGACACTACTATCTTTTATAGAGCTGCTTTTATAGCTGAATTTACTCACAGCAGTGACCTTAATTTCAACTGTGAATCAGCAGTTGAGCTCAATAATGACACTATTGTCTTCTATAGAGCTGATTATAGCTGAATTGAACTCATTTCATAATTGATACATTTTACACTATTATTGAATTAAACTGAACTGACTCGAGCTAAATAAAGACACTATTGTCTTGTGTAGAGCTGCTTTATAGCTGAATTGAACTCATTTTATAATTGATGAACTTTTCACAGTTACTGAACTGAACTGAATTAACACTGAACTGATGAGCTAGTTAATGACATTATTGTTTCTGTAGAGCTGCTTTTCAGCAGATGTTGAATTGATCATATATTTGATCAAGTTTGCATCACTGATTCGGTTATTTTCCTACTTATTATTGTGAAGCTGCTGTGAAACAATTCAAGCGCTAAGTAAATAAAGGTGACTTGATTTGAAGCTTTAATCATGACGAGTCAGATGTAACCCCACTGTGCTCGAGAGGCTAAAGCTAAGCAGATCGGGACTGTGACCTGACCTGTCTGTATGTTTGTTTTGTCTCCCCAGTGCTTCGGTTTTAACACTTATTGGAAAGCCCTAACAAACCCCCAACAGTGCGGCCTGTGAATGTGGCCCCACTCCCCTCCCATGGATTTATGAAAGCAAACACAATCCCAGGGTCAAGTGCTTCTTTTGTCCTGCCGGCACTTTCCCACGAGTTCAATCCTACCATTAACATTGATTTCCAGTTTAATCTGGTCAAAAGGGAACTCAGTACTCAAATTTCACTGCAGCGTTAGGTGGTGTGCAAAACGGGAGCCAATAACAAGCAGACTACCTTTTCCTCCCGTGGCCTGGAGCATCTTCAAGTGATCCACTGTCATCTGCAATATTTCCGCCTTCTCTAACTTGGCAGATCCCTTGGGAGAAGCAATAGGATATGTGAGGATAAGTGTTTTTAATATGATAGCTTTGACAACATCCTCTTCCACTTACTTTTAATTTATTATAATTATTATTATTATTAGAACTAATACTTTTGCTATATATATATATATATATATATATATATATATATATATAAAAGTCATGCATGGACTGAAGCAGAAATATGAATTCACCTGTTTCTCAAATGCTGTTGGCACCAGACGACGCAACTCTGATAAACTATTATTTATTCGGTCCCTTCGTCTTTTCTCAATGATCTGCAATATATGGAAAAGAGTAATGTGTTAGTGGTTTAAAAAAAAATTTCAAAGATTTTAACAAATATATATATATATATATAAAAAAGTATGGAATTACCCCTCTCCGCTTCTTTCTAGCCATGACTTGAGATGTTGTGGTAGGTGAGCCACATTTTATAAACGAACCGCTGCTTTGACTTTGGGGGGAAAGGGGGATGAAAACTTGTCAGTGCACTGTATAAAGAGTTTATAGATGTTACCAAAAATATTACTTGTCTTTTTATTCAGTCATGTTAAATTATACTTTTGATTTTTGACTAACAAAACCAGTTATTTTTGTGTTACCACATACAACATATTTTAGGTTAAATGCTTGACAGTGATAATTATTAACACTTCTTTATAACTTTCAACGTTAAGCTATTAACAAACAAAATTATTTAATATAATGCTTAAAAGATCAATAATAGCTGTAGCCTACACTCAAATAGTTCGAAATGTCTTTAACATGTCACAATAATGTTTAGTAAGATGTAGCATTACTGTAAAAAAATGGTAACATGCAATTACAAATTGCAAATAAAATTTCTACTCGATCTAACATAAAAATGATTGTTGGTACAAACTAATGTAGTCGGTTTGATTTAGTCTTACTTGAATAAAATGCTACCACATTAACAACATTTTTAGGTCACATGACAGTATATAAATTACTAACGGTATTTAGGTTAAATACATCAGTTTATGTACAGACAGTCATTATGAAAAATATTAAGCTTAAATTTTTCTGATACACGATTCAGTGACATTTCTGACTATCGACCTGTTGAGCATCACAGAGCCTAATGTTTAAGTATTTAATCATTTCTAACCATCAAAACCTTAAACTGCATTATTAATTATATTTTATTTGTTTGTAATTATATTTTATAGGCTGTTTATAAAACATATTTAGTTATAATAAATGTAATTACCATGTGCATTTTATATATTTAATATAATGTCCAAAAGAAAGCATACGATCTTAAGATAACATGTAAAAGTGAATCCTCAGTAACAGAACAGCAAACAAGCTGTGGTTCCCACGCACGCTTACCCAGAGTAGTTATTCTCGCTGCCCACATCAATAGTTTCGTCCATGTCGCTGTCGGACGTGCTGTCCTCACAAGGCCGCTTCATGATGCAGTGTGCACAGGTACAGTCACCAAACCCTCTGAGCGTCTTTCCCACGAACCGCTGGAGCCTCAGTCTCACATTCACGCCCTCGTCCTGCTTAGGGAACACCCACCGAAAAAAGAAAACACGCCCCGAGCCACCGAATGGAGGTCTCAAACTTCATTCCCCTGATATTTGACTCGGCCCAGCTTCAGCACTCGCGTTCTGCACCCGAGGGCCTCAGAAGCGTGAGAAACACTTTGCACAAGAAAGGCGACGGTGTTTCAGAGCCTGACAGAGCTTGGACAGTGTGCAGATAGGCAGGAAATCTTGGTAAAGGGTTTCTGGCAAGGCTATGATGAGGATGCAGAGTGGCTTGCCAAAATGTTGTACGAATTATTTGATGATTTTAAGGAAGACATTTCTGCAGCAGTTTTTTGAAGTTCATCTCACGCGTGCCAAATCGGTTTAGCGCTCATTGGTTAACCCGTCAAATATCTAACTAACGATTTATGTTATATTTTGTTTTGTTAAGAATCATATTAACGTGAAAAACAAGGAAAGATTGTTTTATTCGATTTACCGTATACGAAGATTGAGCTTAGTTTGTTTCACATCACGTGTTTTCTGTTGGCCTTCGCGTACTGTAAGTTAGTTGCGCTCATTGCTAAACGATTTTTACTTTTAGGTTTCCAAAACGTTTTTAAGGCGTATGTGTACTTATATGTCTTATAAACATATTTTAACCTTGTGTTTATGAAAAAGTTTGTTAACAACAACAACAACAACAAAACTATGGTAAATCATTAAGGGTAACCTTACCATATGCAGTAAAGCAAAAAAATAATTCCCCTTAAACGAACCTATAGTTAAGAACCTATACAACCTATAGTTTTCACTCCTTTTTTATTTATGGGAAAATGAGCACATCGTATGTTAAACAGAGGACATACTGAAAGTCCTTTAAAATGTTTCAGTAAACACTGATTGTATCAAGATGTTAAAAGTATGCAAAGTTGTTCGGGAATATCTGCATACACACAGACAGACACACTTTCACACATGGGTTTCTCATTTATTTGGAGGCTCCAGCTGTAGTGGATTTCCTGGGTTAAACAGTGAAGATGGCACATTGTCTGGGCTTACAAAACCCCACTTGTCAATTGCCTTCCCCCTGGTGGAGCGTAGCACAGTCTCCCAGGCAGGCCGCCAGTGTGATGACTCGTTCCCACAGCTCTGAGCCCTGCGCTGAAACCCAATCACCATGTGAGAGACGGCCAGGAACACAGGGAGGGCCGGCAGGGCCGCTGCCACTGGGAGGTTACCGCGAGCCGAGCGTCACCCCTACCACTACTGCCGCAGCTCGTAACCCTATTCTGCACATTGTTTGTTTGTTGTATGTCCAATTTAACTAACATGTTATAAAACCTTAGAAATATTAAGATGGCATTGTGGAAGAGGGCAGCTTGTGACCTTTCACATATACCATTACTGCAACATTACAGCACAAATTCATTAATTCATTTGTGAAAATAATTATCATATATACTCAAAAATAAATAAATGTATTTGCATTTAACAATAATAATGCTTGTATGCATAACCAAGAAATTTTTGAGAACAACCGTCAAGACCAAAAATAAATACATAAAAGTACATGTTATGTAATAAAATTATAAACTAATATAACTTGCAATCAAACATTATATAAACAGTTTATGAACAGATATTAAGATTTATAATATAAATTACTATTTGTATAGTATTATTATATAAACATTATACTTAATTATATATAAATATCTTTGGATTTCACAATAAAATTATGATTTTGTCATACCATCCAAGCCCAATTATGAGAGATTATTATATATATATATATATATATATATAATATATATATATATTAGAAATTCTTATATATACTGTAAAAATAAATCAGAAAAAACTGAAAAACTCCTTCAAATTATACAGTATATTTTGCCCTAATTTTACAGATTTTTTAATAGTGTATATATGCCAAAGTGGCATTTAAAGAAAGTTAGTAGAACTTTTTGAGGTTTTAAATGATACAAAAAAGATATACAGTACAGTTCAGAGCAAAGGCAAAAGATATTTGGACATTTTCAGTTTTTTCAAACTTGATCAAGTACTTAGTTGTGATGAACTACATCTGTGGTTATTCTAGCATGAACATAAGAGGAACTGACTGACTACATCCCTTAAAATGAACTTGAGACCACTAGGTTAAAAGGAAATGTACTGCTTTGATATTTTGCGATGGAAAAAATAAACAAACAAATAATTTGTGTGATTTAACTGTGCAAAAATGTTATGATGCCTTAATAGTGACTAATATAAAGACACAAACCTCTGTACTGCTGACAGGTTTCTGCATCACCCATTGCCTTTAACACCCTGCACCAGATCCAGTCCTCACCACAGATAGCTCCAATCAAGCTGTCAACAGCCTCTCATAGCCCAGGGCAGGCTGCAGCTCTCCCAGGTGTGACCTTAAGTTTATAAGGGCTAATTAAAGCAGTCTGTCCAGCTTCATAGACCTGGACTTTCCCTCGTTTTCCCCTGTTGATGGATATGCCCATTCAAGAATTTTCAAATTTCTTTGTAGGATAAATAAAGACAGTATAGTGAAAATATTGACAGGAGAGCAGACAAACACAAAGCCCTATAGTTCTGTTTTGATCTGTTTGTTGCATATGAAAAATATAATGAAAATTCAAAGTAAACGCTGGTTATTAGAGATCTACAAAAATGCTTTGTTCATCTGTAGACCACACATATGTTACAGAGTCAGGTTTAAAAAAATAAAAAAAAATAAATTAAAAAAAACCCAGGAAGATGCATGTTAAGATTTTGTATCGTTTTTGTAAAAAGTCTTTAATGCACACTAAGGATGCATTTATTTGGTCAAAATACAGTAAAAACAGTAATATTGTGAAATTTTACAATTTATAACTACTTTAAGCATATCAAAATGATCACTGAGACTGAAGAAATGGCTCCTGAATATTCAGCTTTGCCATCACAGGAATAAATTTCATTGTAAAATATATTTAAATAAGTTGTTTTTTAAATTAAAATATTTCACAACTGTACTGTATTTTTGATCTAATAAATACATTCTTCTTAAACATAAGAGATTTCTGTTGAAATATGAAATATTATTATTAAATAATTAAAAAATCGGAATTATTCCAAACTATTGACCAGTAGAGTATATTATTATGAAAAGCAGCTTTCACTCCTATTCTGATTGTTTTTGCGTTTCATCCTTGGCTGATAGAAAACAAGTGCCAGTGATATCAGTCCGGGGCAGAACTACAAAACAAAAACCGGAATATGGCCTCCGCCAAGTCTGCTGTCGGGCAGCGCGGAGCTACAAGCTCGTCAGTGTCACCTCTGAGACTTCTCATAGCATGTGGCCAAAGTGGGTCCAACACTGGGACACAGTTTAGTGCAAGCGTTTGTGGATGTTTGTGTGTGTTTCTTCTATTCCCAGGCAGGAGGAAGGATTCCTTTCATCCCAAACATGCTTGCTTGGAGAAGGCGGGCGGCCCTGCCCCTAGGCCCGGCGAGAGGGGCCCAGCCCTGATGTGCCATGCTATCAGTGGTTCCCAAGGCTGGCCAGCCTGGGAAAAGCTGGGTGGACCCGTTCCAAAATCAGCATTACATGCATTATTGTTCTTACCCTCCCCGAGTCCCAAGCACACAATGAAAACAACAGCAACAGCCACAATCTCAAGCCCTTCTCTGAACAGAAGGCTGCCCTTAGTAACTTGCAAACTGCCTTTTTAAAACCAAGTTAACTGCTTCATGGCAACAGACACTGTTGCCTGGGCATCAGCTTCCTCAGCCCGGACTCTTCCTTGAGAGTACTCTGACCTGTTTTAGATTCAGGGCAAACAAACATTTGTCCTGTTAAATTCAAGTGTAGTGCAAGTAAAATGGTTGGGAAATTTATTTTATTAATTTATTTATTAACATGAGAACCAGGATTCACTGTTAAGCTATAGTGTTAAACCAGTTTAAAGTTGTTTTCTGGTCTTCAAGTCTGGTCTGAACATCTGACAAGTGCTGAAAACTTTTCTAAAACTAGCAAAATAGACCAGTCTGACCACTTTACGTTGGTTTAAACTGTTTTTTAAGCAGTTCTAACAACATCTGCAAAAAAAGACGTATAAGAATCTAGGAAGTTACTGAGATCATAATCTAGCACCATCATAATTTTCATGTTATTTCAGTTACTCAAGGGATGTTCTTGTGATTAGTGAATGAAGCTGGAATGAATGAAAAGTGTTTGCTAATCAAAAATAAACTAGTTAACTACTGATAACTTACATTTTCTTGCTGATCAAACACCAACCAAGATTTTAAGATTATATCTAATCTAATCTCATAAATTTCCTTTGATGACTTTCTGGGTTCGAGCACAAGGAGGTTTCATTTCAGCGCCAACCTGAAACAATTAACCCCTGAGTAAATAATCTACTTCTTTCTCATTGTTATCCAATCTGTCCGAGACAAATGGGCATCTGTTTATTTTTCCTGTCAGTGGAAGAGCGAACAACCAAAAAACGACGATATCCTAGGATTGTGGACTTTTGACTCCAAAGTCATATTATAGGCGCTTTATTAGTGTTTAAGGTCACAGAGAGACAAGCAAGTGCATCCTATATCAGGAAGCCTTGTGCGTCTCTGGAGTGAAATATTTGGCTTTTAGTCGGAGCCCCAGCCGTGAGTCGGAAATCCTGGGAAGCGAGTTCATGGCAGACAGGCTCCAGGCGTCGTATGGGCCAACGTTGAAGAGAATGGCTCAGAATAATAGGCCCCTTCCTGCCATTCTCAGATTCAGGGCAGTATTTCTGTCACGGCTTTCCATCGAACAGTGTCCGGCATTTGGCTTCGGCACCCATCAACCCGCATGCTACGCTCACAAATACACTAATCTGCACTGCAAGTGGCGTTTGGCTCGAAACAAAGCGCCTGTCAGAATTATGTCAGCTTCAGAACAATATCAATGTGGTCATTTTACATGGCTATCAAGGGAGTGTAAACTCATGTAAACATGTTTATCATTCTTTAAAAGATTTTTTAAACTCTGCTGTAGTATGTGGTGAGGGTTTGAAATAAAAAATGGCATATATGGGGCGAGAACACACACAGACAGGTGCCCCTACTCTACTTCCTGTCTTATGACCTGAGCTTCCTGTCAGGATACATGAGTTTGAGGAAGTCATGGGTTTCCCCTTCTGCATTCAGCTCTCATTGTTCAAGCATCATTACCCAATTGTTAAGCATACCTTTTATTCACTGTGGCACCTACGTTATTTACACAATAGCTTTGTTTCCACTGTCGGAACCCATTGATTTTGATGCATTGTCAGCTCTTCAGACAAAGTTCTAGAGCTAAATACTAAACAAACGAACATTTAGCATGTTTTTAGTTTCTGTACCTTCTAAGCATTTGGTCCATATTCTTAAACATGCCACAGAAGTAATTGTAGATCCTTGTAAAAGTCAGTGCTGAGACATGCAGCTTTGTTTGAATCCAACCTACAGAAATACAACAATTTTCAATTTAGTTCAGTTCAGCATGAATTTCATTTGAATTCTACTTGCATTCAAATTCGAACTGCAATTCCTTATCTTCTTTGCTACCTCAATTCAAATTCAATTCCAAATTGCAGCATTTGAATTTAAATGGCATTCTAATTTAAATTCTGAACATTACACAACCCAGATTAAATATTCATACTTACTAAAACACATTACCCTTTCTCTCATTGCAGTTATTAGCTAAAAAACGAAACAAAAACAAACATATTCCTGTCATTAAAGTAATTTAAGAGAAGAAAACACTTAAAAATGCATTGATGTTGCTGTTTGACACTGAAATTCTTAACTCTTTAATCCAATTGCATATGTCTGTCTGGCTATGCTCCCATATCAGTGGCTTCTGGCTCGCTCTGCTTGCAGGGAAGCAGCTACCCTGGACGCCCCCAGTCTGAGCAGACTCCAAAGGCAAATGTGTTAAAGTAATTAACAGACAAGAAAGAGGAAGTCATCAAATACACATTAAGTGACCTGACCACTGTGAAATCACTACTCTAGACGGCAGGATATAACCAGAGTTCAAGAAAGAGATATGCTTTCACACGTGGCACCAGTCAGTGAAGGCCAACAAGATAATCTTCTCTTTAACTCCAAAAACAAACAGAAGAAAGGAAGGGTGTCCTCTTGGGACACCTGTGCTAATCGTTACTGGCTTGTCAGATATATGTATATGTACATATATGTATGTATATGTATTAACAAAACATATATAATCCTCTTGAAAGACAAGTTACCACTGTTAACATTAATCTAAGTAGGCAAATTTTGTTTTTCAAAACACAAGCTTGTGTACAGAGTTTATCTTGTGCTGTGGAAAACACCTAAAAATTAATAACACTGTGAACTCAAGTCTAGCCTCCAGGCAATAGCTACAGCCATTAACCAACCTTCCCCTGAGTTTTAAGACGGGGCTTTCTCCTTATGCTTAGCTTGGGTATCACCGGCCCTGAGGAAGCACAAGGTTAGAGAGAGATCCAGGAAAGTGTTTTCTGCTAATCTCTACCAGGGTAAGACCCCACAGAGCCACAACACTGATATGGTATGTCACTGCCTGGTGATAAACAATGCTGCATATTGTTGTTTTGGGCTGCACCCTCTGGTTCTTTATCAGCAAGCATCCTTCCACTCCCCATGATTGTGAAATGGCAATGGGTGTGCTACAGAATTATGGACTTATATAAGTGGCAAAGTTGTTAATCATGGTTAAGAGAAATTAACTGCACTTTGAACATGTCTCAGTTTTTTAGTAACAGGAAAATCAAGGAATCGTTGTCTCAGGTAAGGTAGGACTTTTGACCATCTTAATAAAGTCTATACTCTACAGTGTAATCACCCATTTAGATGGGTAATCACTGCATTTATTTGATCATTTATTACAGCAAAACAATAGTACTATGAAATATTACAGTTTAAAGTAACTGGTTTCCATTTTAATACATTTAAAGAAGTTTTTGTTTTCTGTAATTGTCATCACTCCAGTCTTCAGTGTCACATGATCCTTCAGAAAGCATTCTAATATGTTGATTTGCTGCTCAAGAAACATGTTGAAAACAGTTTTAATGTTTTCTTAATATTTTTGTGGAAACAGTGATACATTTTTTTCATAATTCTTGATTTTTATGTGAAATGGAAATCTGAAAATGCTGCTGTTATTTTTAATCAATTTAATGCATCCTTGCTGAATAAAAGTATATGTATACCTTTAAACCAAAATCTTACTGACACCAAACTTTCAAACACATCTTAAAATGATGTTTGGACAATCACGTACAATTTGACAATTTGAATGCAATAAAAATAAGCAAAAAAGATTTCTTTGGTATCGGGCGAATTTAGAGTTAGTTTAGGAGGACCGAATCTCTTATCTGAATATGAGCTGCTATGGCTAAAAGAAAGATTTCTATAAGAGCAAGAACTAACAGCAAAAGTGGCAAACACTGCATGTCAAAATATGAATTGTTTTTATGATTAGCAAGGCAGGATTCTGAATGAAATAACCCTCAGATATATTTCCGCAGCCAACATTAAGATAGATCATATAGTCACAGATTTTTAAGTCGGTTAAGATGAAGACCGAAGCATATGGTGGGAACGAGTTTCAAGCATTTCAGACTAATTTTGAACAAGCCTAAATATGTGTGTGGTTTATTTTAGGTCAGATTGGATGACCCTCTGTCGTTGTTTAGAAGTCCAGACACTTTGACTTATCAGTGTGAGCAGTTGAAAAGCGCTAGCGCACATGCTTGACCCCCAGGCCCTCTGGTTTTACTGCTATCACCCGAGACAGCACTGTTGAATCTGGAGGAGAATGTGACAACAGCAGGCTCACCAGCTGACCATACGCAGACCCCAGATCAGCAACACGTCTGCTAATTCTTCATACACCCTGCAGGGGAAAACCTGGACTGAAGGTCCGAGCCTGGAAAATACCTGTCATCGGAAGAGCTGCGGTCAGCTGCAGGAATCTTGCTACATTCACACCAGCAGAAACGCAGAGGTAGAGGTGTCCACGACAGCTCCCAGATACTCTGCTGCTGTCTTTCCCACTGCCTGAAAACACACAAGGACTTGTCACTGTCTATTAAAGCTAAAAAAAGCTCTTGGGTAGGACAGACAGTCTACAAAAGTTCAATAAAATTGGGTATTTGTTCAGAAATATAACTTGAATTATAAAGAAAGGAAAAGTTTAGTTGAAAATAAACATTTCTGTCATCATTTACCCACCCTAAATGTTTTCTTTCTTCTATAGAAGACAAAAAAGATTTGTCCAAAAGTAGTGAGCCATATGACTGCTTTGAGGAACACCAAATATGTCTGTATTTCAATTATTTACAATATCCGTTTATGTGCAGAATGTTTGTACTGGCACATTCTGACATATTGTGCAATGCTGTTACATAGGTACTGACTGCAAGAAAGCATTTTATTTAAGGGCCTAAGCTGGTTCTGGTGTAAATATTGTGTGGGTTTTTTGTTTGCTTCCATGTGCACGATATTTTGTAAATACGTAGTCTGAAAATTGAAAAAAAGGGCTATATATAAAATGATGGCTAACAAAGTGGTCAGCCATACAGAATCCTAAGAAATCATGGTTTCCACAAAAATATTAAGCAGCTGTTTTCAATACTACCAAATCAGCATTTATTTCTGAGGGATCATATGACACTAAAGACTAGAGTAATGGCTGCTGAAAATCCAGCTTTGCCACCACAGGAATAAACATTCTGAAATATATTAAAATACATATTTTAAATTGACGTAATATTTCACAATATTAGTTTTTACTGTATTTTTGATCAAATAAATGCTGCCAAGATGAGCATAAATGATTTCAAAAACATGAAAAATACAACTGACTCTAAACTAGAATGCATGAATGAAAGAACTAAACTATCCTTAAATCAAGAGACTTGACATTTCACTTCAGTAGTCTGCCACACGTCACTGGGTTGTGATGTAAATACAGTGTGGGTTGTGAGGGTTGATTGTTTGCTAATACGTGCACTGTATACTGTTTAGTGAATACACACAGTTCTTTTTGAGAACTTTATTATTGCTAATCTATTTTTTACATGCACTTTAGTTGCTGGTGAATAGAAGTGAATATTTGTGTAAACGCAGTACATACTGCAGATGAGGTCAAGTGTTACAAGTATATAACTCATAAAAAGGAAGATGGAGAGCTGATTAATAGGGACTAAATTGAGAACATTATAACTGTAAATCACAGATCATTGCTGGACTAGGCAACACGATCATTTCGGCAATCTATAGCACCACACTATTTCCAAATACATCTCTAGGTATTAATATCACATATGTGTCCCTGGACCACAAAACCAGTCATAAGTAGCACAGGTGTATTTGTAGCAATAGCCAAAAATATATTGTATGTGTCAAAATTATTGATTTTTCTTTTATGCCATAAATCATTAGGATATTAAGATCATGTTGCATGAAGCTATTTTGTAAATTTCTGACTGTAAATATATAAAAAAACTTCATTTTTGATTGTAATATTCATTGCTAAGTACTTAATTTGGATAACTTTAAAGGCTATTTTCTCAATATTTAGAATTTTTTGCACCCTCAGATTCCCGTTTTTCAAATAGTTCTATCTCGGGCAAATATTGTTCTAACAAACCATACATCAAGCTTATTTATCCAGCTTTCAAAGGATGTATAAATCTCAATTAAAAAAAATGGACCTTTATGACTGGTTTTGTGGTCCAGGGTCACATTTGTAAAAACAGGTCCAGCAAACTGAACTGTATTCTGTAATGAAAGGATTAACATAGAATTTAAAGGATTCATTTATGAATGCTAATGTGAATAAGCCAAAGCTGTCTTGGATGGAAGTGTGGTGTGTTACTGTACAGAACAGCTGTGGCTTTCATTGTTTGTAGCCACACTCTCTTTCTTCCTGTAATATAGTGGTCCGGCTACATTACAGGTCAAGCTACTCTGGCCACTCTGGATTTACTGTAGCAGAGGTTGATGTTCGGTCAGAGATCAGAGAGCCGGCTTTCAGAGAGGGTCAGTAAGAGTAACTAACCGGCGCTGACAGGCACCTGGCAAAGACCATGTTGAGGAATGATAAATGGCTAGTAAAAACTGAACATATCAACTTCATTTATATTACTATACACATATTATTATTGTATATATACTGTATATACTACTGTTCAAAAGTTTTGAGTAAGAGAACTATATTAAGCATTGCTAGTAAGAGAATGTTTCTTGAGCATCAAATCAGCATATTAGAATGATTTCTGAAGGATCATGTGACACTGAAAACTGAAGTAATGATCTTTTTTTTAAGTAACAAAATTCTCTGAATAGATGTTTTTCATAACAAAAACAACATAAAAGCACCATTAAAGTAGACAATCATGCTCAAGTCTCCTGAAGCCATACACTATCTTTGTGCATTAAACAGACCATAATTTCAGTAATTAATCTTTGACTTCCTGTATCTAATACACAGTAAAATCACAGTTTTCATCTCTGTTTGAACTATTCTTGAAATGTTTGAAGGAAGTTTAGGGAATCTCTGCAACCCTTAACACTTCTTTGTGAATCTGATAAGATAAATGACCGAGACAAGAAGGGGAAGCAAACCCTGACACGCTCTCACTGTCTGAGCTGCTTATATCATAAGGGTCTCTCCTTCCTTCAGCCTGAGTGTTTACTTTGGATTATAGTAGATGCTTCCAGACCTCTGAGAACATACATCCTGACAGACAAGCTGATGTGTCATGTTATACTCAGACATTCATTCAGTTCTCTGTAAAACTCCTAAAAATCCTCAGAAGCTAAACTAGCTGGATATCAAGGTTGTAAAACACGTAACAGACGGTTCTGCTAATCTTTAAGGAAATTACCGTGAAGCTTGTGGTGTTTTGCATGACAGGTGCTGGTCAGGTCTTTCATGTATGAATTATAGACTATAAAACAAGACATGAGAGAGTTGGTGTAATGTCACACCACTGGTACAAGGAAACTCTAATTTACTGCATTTAAATTAGAATTAAGGATAAATTCGCAATATAGAAATAAAAGGCTACATTACAGAACACTAGAAATGCATTCCCCTGTAATACGGAATAAACATATATTTCATTTAATATTTGTACATATATAATACATTATATTTCATGATTAAAAAGATGCTGAAACTTTAAGCCAAACAAAAATCCATTACATACCAAAGTTGTCCATAATAAATGTCTTCCTGTTCCATTAGTCTGGAATCCTGATTGTTTTGCCATCTCGTCTGCCAAGTTAGAAGATAAACTGCATGAGAATGTGAAACTGACACATACATAAAGCAGTGAATGAAATAATAACAGCAACTGTCTGCTAAAAAGCAAAAAACATCTAAAATACTGTATTCCTGCAACTGTGTTTTTATTATGACCATGGGGCCTTTACTAATTAAATGTGCATTCAGTAAATTTGTGAATACATTTATATATGAACATATCTGTTTTTCTCACAGTAAACATCAATATGGATGTTCTTGGGTTCAATCTTAAATTTCTTTGCGTTGATGTTGGTCCGTTCCATTTCTCAAAAGCACTATTAATTTATGATCAGTATTTTTTAATTATCAAAAAAAATTTACTGCACCTTTAACATTGAAATACTGTTTGCAACACACCTCTGAGGAACTGGCATGAAAAGTCCCTAGGACCGTGTACAGTGCTCTCTGACCCTGTGTGGTGGTCTTGGAGACAGAGGGAGTCAAAAGAAAAGTCTATGTGGCTCTGAAGTTGAAAGTCTATGGGGTGCCTGACCAGCCCTGTTTGATGTAGCTCACCATGGCTGCTGCTGCTGCACGCATGTGAAGATGTTTTTGTGTGATGGCAGCTGGAGACTCTCTCTCCAAGAGAAATCTGCACGACCCAGCCTGGCTGAGGAAACAGCGTTATGAGGGTCTTGACCCAGAGCTGGAGAACTCTGTGGGATTGAGATGGTGACAGATAATAAGTACAGATCTTCTAAGGTCAATCTTCACTAAACAGCTTTTTTCCCTTATACAGCCTATACAGATACTTTTTTTTTTTTGCATCAGTCACTTTCATCCAAAATAACTTAAACTTACTTGTTTTACACAATATGCTTTATATACATTTTCAGTTCATGCATTTATATTTATAATATATTAATTATTTTATAACAGTAATTCTGCAAAAGTAATTTCTGTATAAAAGAAACTACCTGCAGTTTTAAAAGTTTGAAAGCAGTGTGCAAGCTTCTGTGAAACAATGTAAATACGGTAGACAAAATCCCGCTCTTTTGTAACTATGGAAACAAGGACACGCTCGGACTCGGAGAGGACTGAAAGACCGCGGACTGTTGCTGCTGCGGTCGGTGGTGGCGTTGGAGCCGGTGTTGTGCCGAATTCTTCACCCCTGCCAGATTCTGCATCCCCTCGTTGAAGTCACTACTTGATTGCCTAATCCCAACCCCACCCCTAATCCTAACCCCTCCCCCACACCTACTCCTAAACCTACCAATACCAGGGGGTGTGGCAGGGTTCGGCACTACACCGGTGAAGGGAGTGAGGCAAAGGGGGTTTATCGGCGCTCTGTTGGGAAAATAACAGCCCCAGGGTAGACCGCGGCAAACAGGAAGGGTGTGGACAGGATCCGAGCGCAGCTGCTGCCGCTGAGCAGCGTCTGTTCCCTCAGACTTTGATGTGTGGGCACACCGCGCTCTGTGCCACGAGATAAACACTCTGGGAGCGAGGAATTGTTTGTGTTACGCATAGCTCCGTAATGACATGAAGCCTGTGAGAAAGTCAGCTGCCGCCGACTGCCCCGCGGGAAGCACGTGTGTAGACCGTCGACCCTGAGCTAATTGATGAGTGATGTCACTGATGAGACATCGGTGGCTCCTTTATAACCTAAATAATGTTAACGTATTATATTGAACCTTGTTTCTTGCATTGATTTTTACAGAGATTGGAAAAATATCTAATCAAAATATAATTATAATGATGACCTATTTTACTTGCTCTTTTGCAATGTTGCTGTTTTTTTTCCCTAGCTAATATCAGTTTGGAACGGAAGCTTTGATTAAAAAATTAAAAAAGGTAATTGCAACTTTTTATCTTACAAATTAGATCTTTTTCTCGCAAGTCTAAGAAAATTTGAAAATGCGACAGTCTCAGAATTTTGAGAAATAAACAGAATTGCTACTGTAGATATGAACTGGCAGTTGTTTGAAGAAGCGTCTTAATAGTGAGATATAAACTCGCAATTGCAAGAGAAAAAAAATCAAAATTGCAAATATATAGGCCTATGGAGAGAAAAAACAGAACTGAAAGATGTAAACTCATAATACAAAGAAAAAGTCTGAATTGCAAGATATAAACTCAGAATTGGAAGATGTAAACCCAGAATTGTGAGAAAGTAATTCTGAGTTTATATCTCACAATTCTTTTCTTAGAATTGTGAGATATAAACTCAGAATTACTTTCTCACAATTCTGGGTTTACATCTTCCAATTCTGGAATTCTCACATATATTGACTCTCACATATATAGATAGACTTTTACTTACTTTTCCTCTGAAGCAGTTTTTTTTCTGCTAATGTCACTTAGGTATGGAAGCTTTTAAAAAAAAAAAAAAAAAAGAAAAAAAAAAAGAAAATTGTGTTACACAGGTCCATAATGACATGAAAGTCATGAATTGCAAGATATAAACTCAAAATTGTGAGAAAAAAAAAGTTATTCCAGGATGAAAACAGGCTTCTATAGGGCCATGTGGGCTATTGGATAAAATTAACTAAATAGTACCTGGCTTCATTCTTGCTTTTCATGATCTACTTAATTTTCAGTTGGTTAAATAAAGTCCTATGCCACATTTATTCTCCTTGAGCATGCTGTTTTACTTGAAAATACATGCAATTCCTGAAAATAATGGGTTGCAAATACCAATTCATGTTGATTTTAAGCATTTGGTTAATTTAATTATTTATTTATTTATGTTTTAACATAAATGTGATTTGAGCACTTAAAGTGTGTTTAAATCCATTCCGCAGATATTTCAAAATCACCACAGAAAACACCAGCAGATTCCCATCTGGGCCTGCTTGTAAATGTTAAAAAAAGCTGATACATAATGTTAACTTTTACATGTGTGTGAGATGGGGTAATGTCATTTAACTTCATATTTTCAAGACTTTTCTGTAAGGCGCTGGTGTTGGAAAGCATCCCTCTTGTCCTCTCCAACACGCCATAAAACATTACATTCACCTTGGGAATACTAGATGTGGAGAAAGACTTGTGGCATTGACTGGGAGGGAGGCGGACATTCTTCAAGGGTCTAAATAAAGTCTGTGAGACACTCTTTCTCATGGGCCCTGTTGACTCATGAAGCATCAACAGAGGGCAGAGTGTGTGTGGCCTTACTGTAAATCAACGCTTAGCATTTGAAACACACAGTCCGTCTGACAGAAAACAAGTGACTGGTCTAGTGCTGCTCAAAGCACTGCATGATCATATGGAAATAACCATACAGTATGAGTTGGCCTGCAGTTCTGCATGCTGCATGTTAAGTGCTCTCTTCCAGATGGAGGGTTGCCGGTTGTTTGGCTTCATCCCTCATTGGTCATCAATGGTCAGTTAGACCACTGGCTTTTTGAATAGGCCCTTGGGGCACTAAAAAGCAATTAGGAACAATTCAGTTAACTGAAAGTTCAAGTTTATTTTAGTGGCACTTTGCACAAATAGGACACAAAATAAAACCTGAAACTCTTGAATTATTATTAATTTTTAAATGCTCATTGCAAGTCCTTAAAATATTTAGAAAATGCTTATCAACCTCATGAGTTCAAAATGAATATTTTATCAGCTTTTTTATTTTTAATTCCTTTTTTGTATCCTGATTGTGTTAGTGTGAAATTTTAATCATCAACTTTATTATATATATAAAGTTGGGCCCGGGGAGCAGTCGGGGGTTCGGTGCCTTGCTCAAGGGCACCTCAGTCGTGGTATTTCCGGCCCGAGATTCGAACCCACAACCTTAGGTTTAGGAGTGAAACTCTCTAACCATTAGGCCATGACTTCCCCCATGGGTAACAGGGTAACAAATATGAATAAAATATTAGAATATAAAATAAATTATATATAAAATTATAAATAAAAAATAAATAATTTTATAAAATATATATACAATACATAATATAATATAATATCTAATACATACAATTATATAAGAAATTATATAAATATGTAAAATTATATTACAAATAAAATAACATTTTATATATATATATATATATATATATATATATATATATATATATAATAATATATATATATATATATATAATATATATATATATATATACTGAACATATTTATGGAAAGGCCTTGATTTACATTTCACTTCATTTTAAATCACAAACTTTATCAGTCACTAAAATGTCATGGTCAGACTTTCAGTGTTTTTCTGGTCAACATTTGCTGACGGGAAAAAAGGCAGAGACGTAATTGTGTTTTAACAAGAACCATACGTTGCTCATTAATCGTGGTCAGCTTTCCAAAGAGGTCAGTGTATCAATGTCAGTATCAATGTCTTTCAACACAATGTCTGTTTTATGCTGAATACAAGCTTTTCAGAGCCAGACCTCTCTTCCTCTGGCACTCTCCATTGTCATTTTCGCTCTCTGGCTTGTGACACTTTTGCGGTCTACTGAGTAGACAATGGTTTTTTTCAGACATTGTTTGGATCTATTTATAAAGCGAGAGACTGGTGAGAGACAAACAAGCTCTCAGGTCCCATAGGTATTGCTGTTACCAGAGTTTCCAAAGATGTTAGTGTGCCACAAACCTCTAATTAGGCTTTGGTAATTGGGAATAATGGAATATTGTATTTGTTTTGACTAGTCATCATGAGTTCCCCCGTTATTTCGCGATATTGCATGGAATCAAGAACATGCAGCACTGGGAAACTGTTGAAGAATATCATTTTTTTCTTGTTTTGTTTTTATAATCAGCAGACAGATCATCACACACTGTTGTGGGAATCAACTGTCAAAGCTTTAAAAAAAATTGTTTGGGGGTTTAAATTGTGTCTGCATAGTTGAAAATGTTAAATATGATCTGTCAGACTTGGTTATACAGTATGGCAGAAAAGCGACGCAGACAGCGATCCCAACGCAGGAATAGTTTCACAAGCCAGTGATTTGTTATTATAATGAAATCAGAATTATTCATTACAAATTACCATCGCAATAGGGCTTTTGGCTAGCTGCTTGCCATTTCCATATTTAAATCGGCCACATAAACCTAAATCTTATTGAAAGCGCATGACAGAGGTGTGTAATTCGGTCCCGTTTGATGAAGAAAAGCTCGATTATTTGAGTTCATGGACTACATCACTGTCTTTCAAGCATGTACAAAACCCAGGCCCACTTGTAGAATGAGAGAGGGTGGTTCATTTTTGGGTACAATGGGCCAAACCCGTCAGACCAGTGCACAATTATGCAAAATCGACCAGCTACTTACACGACTCGGCCCTTTATTTGCGTGACCTCGGCGTGTCAGAGCATGCATTGTGGCTTTGCAACCCCACACGTTCCAGAGATGCAAGCAGTGGGGTGCAGGATGCAGAGTCTTAGCTCTGGCACATTCCTGTGAGGAACGCAGGGGGTGTGGGAAAGACCTTGAGGTTGGATCAGCTGATTCATCCTCATGTTTAATTCTTGGTACAGTTTCCATTTGTGCGGGGGGTCCGGCTCTATCGCACAGGGTTCAGCTCCATCAGAATATAGACAGTGGCTGTTGTGACTTCTAAATTGCTTTGATTGTGTTGGGGCAGATGCATGTAGCATCCTAAATAAAATGGCCTTTGTTTGTGTTCAGAGTTTCAAAGAATTGCCAAAAGATATAGCAGGACCACCACCACACTAATCGAAGCGAATCACTGGGGCTGTAGAGAAAAGCCCAAACAAGTCAATGAGAAGGTTTAACTGATCTTTATGTCTTTTAAGGATTTGAAAATGGTCTTTTATTTCCTGCACTTCGTAAACAAGCCGTATGGAGAAGATAAAAGTGCAATACTATAAATCATTTTGTGCAAATATATTTTTGCTAAATGTTTAATACGTTTTTAGTGTTGAGTGTAGAATCAAATTAGCAATCTTAAATTATACTTTAATTAGTGAGTGAGAGTGTGACAGTGGAAATTAGAGCGCCTCAATGACGCACGAGAATAAGCTTTGGGAGTTCGCCGCTCAAATGACTGTGAGAATCGTGTGGAGGCTGAGAATGTAATTATGTGTCCATGAAAGAGAATGCTTGCGGTGGGTCAGTGATGACTTGCTAGTCATTTAACAATAACCGTTTTACTGCAAGAACTAAAAGATTCGTCAGACGGCATTTTAAACAACACAAAAAATCCCCACTAAATTTAGATTTTAAAAAAGGCAGCTGCAGTTGCCAGAAATTGCACTTAGAGGGGTAAAAAAGTTCCACGAATCATTCAATTATGAAAATGCTAAAGTCTGTGTAATGATAAATGTAATAATAATAATAATAATAATAATAATAATAATAATAATAATAATAATAATTAATAATATTGCAATATGAAAACAGTAATAACATTCCTTTTAAAACCAAAAGCTATAAACACTTACTAAACAACATAAAATGTAACAAAGCATATATGTACAAACATAAAATAATAATATATTAAATATAACTGAGATACTAATGTTGAATAATCAGTATTAATCAGTATTTTTTTTTTTTTAATATGATGTTAACTTTAATTTCAGTTTTAGTTAACTACAATAACCCTGCTTTTAGGTACTTTTACCTATTTCACTGTAAATTAATGTAATAATTTAATTAATGTATTTTTTTTTTACTTTCTTAAACAATACAGTTTAAGTTATAGTATAACTATTGTTCTGGTAAACTGAATACAATTTTCACAGTTTAAGGTATGGTAAATAAATGTTTGTTTGTTTCATTGTTATTTTTTATTAATATTATTTTTTTTTGTTCATTTTTCTCCCATTAAAACAAATTTAATTGTCAACATTTTATTGTTTTAGTATTAAGTCTTGAAATGCTAAAACAATATGTATAAGTCAGCATAAGAGTTCAGGGGTTGGATAACCACGTTTCATTAAAAAAAATACATTTTATTGTTTATTTACTGAAATGGAAATGGAACTGCAAAACTGTGCAAAAAAAAAAAAAAAAAAAGTAAAAAAAAAATTTACATTCTATTATCTGGACGTTTAAACCACCTGCACATTAACTCACAGTGAATAAATTCCTTTTAACCACAAAGCTCACTAAATATAAACTGCACTTACCACAAAGCCCCCATGCAGTCACTCGATCTGGTGGTTTGCTCATAACTAATGATCACATGACTGGGGAGCAGGTGAGCATATGCTTTCACCACCTGTTTAATATTTAACAGTGGGAACAAGGACTTTGAGGAAGCCCCATGGCATCTGCAGGCTCTGTGTTTCTGTGGTAACATGATTGTTGGTGCTTGTTCGAAGGCGCAAGGCGGCACGTCCAACACAACACAATTAGGCTGGCCGGCAGCAGAGGAGCGAGCTAATGCTGATTATAATTACGCGTTGATCTCATCGCCTCCTCCTCCATCAACAGGCTTGTTTAAAAACAGATATCCGTTAGGATTGTTTTCACACAGAGTTCCGAACGAGACTGCAGCGATGATGTTGCACTGGACGTTTTGTTTGAACACAAAACCAGTCATCTGCTAATTTTTCAGTTTATGCATCAATGTTTAATAAAACACTGAATTTATTATTTTTTTTTTTAAATCAGGACATTTATATGGTTTTTGCCTAACTACACCACCTGGACAACACAATGATAAATTTGTATTAAAATTGTATTAAAATTTGTATAAAAAATATTTTATGCAAAATATACATATTATAACAAACTCATTTTTAATGTGATTGTTTTATAAATGTATTTTTATTTTATATAAAAATTACATTTAAAAATCATTTATAAAATATACATTTAAATATAAAATGTATAAAACATATTATTTTGTATTATATTGTGTCTGTTCATGTGTTTATTGTAGAAAAAATATACAGACAAATTAAACACACACATAAATACATATTTTATTTCATAAATGTATTTTATTATTAGATATTGTGAAATGTATTAACTAACCTACGTTAATTTTATATATACAGTATATATATATATATATATATATATATATATATATATATATATATATATATATATATATATATATATATATATATATATATTATTTTTTTATTTACTTATACATATAATTTAGAGCAGCTATTTTTACTACATTCTAAAATAACAAATCATCAATCCTATAGAAGCAAAAACATACTCGGACTGTTCAGTGCCTTACATCTGTAATTATCAACAACTTTCCAGCTTCCTGGATTCTCGGTAGTGTGCTCAAGCAAAACAAGCTTCTTATATAGCTGTCTGAAATTGTTTATTTTTCCAAACCACACATGAAATGAGTGTGCAAGTTTAACACAAGTTATGGTTCTTCTGCCTACACTTCACCTTAAAAGCCTTCAGGAGTGGTGAGCGTGACATGCTTTCATGACGTGCCTTCCCTGTAATTGTGCGCCAAGTGCCCAACCAGAGACAAAACATCAGCTCTTGGCAGGTTTCACGGCTCTCTGCAGATGGTTGGGAGTAAGTACCTGTGGATGCACGCTACCAGAGCTGGAGAAAGCTAGTGTGAGGCCTTCAGGGCACCTCTGCTTTGAACCGGGATCCTGCCCACACCAGAGCTTCCTTCACGGAGAGCTCGGGCTCTGCCAATTTGGCATCCTCCAGTACTCACACTGCTCTACACTGACAGAGAAATTGATTCTGGCAGCGCGTGGTGCCACCTGCAGCTAGCCCTCTCCTCACCCATGTGCGGTGCTGTCAAACCAGTCTACTGTCACAGGCAGTGGTGCGTGCTTTTCAAAGAGTTGGCTGCAGATGTTAACTCAAGTGGGGAAATGTTTTTGTTTAAAATTATGATGAGGTTTTTGTTGCCTTGATCACAAGATGCTTAAAAAGTGTGCAATTTGAGCTCAACTTGATGCACATTTCCAGGGTTTTGCAAGGGTCTCATATTGCATTTATTCCAATTTAAAGGAACAGTTCTCCCAAAAATGAACATTTGCTGAAAATTTACTCAACATCAGACCTTCCAAGATGTAGAGTTTGTTTTTTCATCAGAAGAGATTTAGAGAAATTAAGCATTACATCACTCGCTTATTCTGGATTATGAACTGTATTTTTTTTTTTTCCAGAAGTGACGCTTTAAAGATACATGCCTTAATGACGGCTTTGTTTCTTCACAAGGCATTTTCACTTCACAAGACGTTAACTGATGGACTGGAGTCATGTGGTTTACTTTTGGATGTTTTCATCAGATGTTTGGACTCTCATTCTGATGGGACCCATTCACTGCAGAGGATCCATTGGTGAGCAAGTGATGTTCTGATAATCTGTTCTGACAAAGAAACAAACTCATCTACGTCTCGGATGGCCCGAGGGTGAGTACATTTTCAGCAAATCTTCATCTTTGGGTGAACTATTCCTGTCATTTTTCTCAAAGAACAACATCAATATCAAAATAAAATAAGTATTGTGGAGCTTTGAATGGATGGTCTACAGAAGAACGATAAGGTTAATGGATAGACATGCAGAATATCTGCCAGTCACAGTTCCTGGGTCTGGGAAAGTATCCCATATGAAAGGAAACCTTCATAAATGTCCCATCTCTCTGATTCCCATCACATCTAAAATAAGAAGCATGAGAAGTGGCGGATATTGGTGACTTTCATCTTTTCGAACAATACTGAATCTCTGTATGGGAGACAGCCTTCAAGCCTTAATTGAATTACCATCCTGCCATTGGTCTGTGGGATACTGAATGTGCCATACTATGATGATCCAGACAGTGGCCAACTTCTCGAACCATTTTCCCATGTCTCAGCGCAAGTGAATTGGCACAGGTCCTCGATGTTTTCCCTCTTAGTAATCAAAATTTTTTGGTCAAGTTGAATGTGTTGAATGATTGAGTATTTTCCTGAAGTTACTTAACATGTTGTATTTTCTGACCAGCCATCCCACAGGGAGTAGCCCCTTGTCCTCAAACATACGAGGGGCTACTAATAAGACTAAACTTTCGTGCTGGGATAATAGGCCCTTGACAAGTAGAAAGAATAACAACCACAGCAGTCATTTCCTGATCGGTCTTAAGAGCTCTGGTCTTGCAGGCCAGCGTGTCTGGTTGCTGGGCATTCAGTGCGTTTCAAAAAATACCCAGATTAATCTACCGTCGACACATTTCTGCTTGTCATTTATCTCTTATCAGAGAAGGGCTGGGTCTTTTCCCTGGCAGGTTCACCAGATGAAATAATACTGGAGTGCTGCAGATTTTGGGTGGGGTGGGAGACAACGAACAAATGACTCTGCTTCTATACACAGTCATAACTACCAGCTGGAATCTCATGCACATCTGATGCAGATATGATATATCTCAGTTATTCGATGCATTTGGAGTGTTTGGATGCTTGAACTTTATGTAATGCATTCTTACAACAATGTGGCAAATGTTTAGAGGCACTTAAAGTGTGTCTACGACAGTCCACATACCCCAAGGATTTTGAATGTAAAGTTATAAATATTACATTACTTTTTCGTTATGCACTGCAAAAATAAATATATAAATAAATAAAAATTAATTAAAATAAAATATAAATTAAATTAAATAATTATTAATGCATATAAAAACACAGTAAAATATAGGAGCAAAAAGAGGGTAATGCAATCTTTATTATTCTGTCTTAGAAAATTTTATTTAATAATAATAATAATAATAATAATAATAATAATAATAATAATAATAATAATAATAATAATAAAATAATAATATCATCACATTTTATTTTGTAATTGCATTTGTTAATGACATATTTTATATAAAATGTAATATTAAAGAAATTACAATAATAAAGTAAAATAGGTAAAATAATATATACATTGGTGTGAAAAAGTGTTGGCCCCCTTCCTGATTTCTTATTTTTTTGCACATTTGTCACACTTTAATGTTTCAGATCATCAAACAAATTTAAATATTAAGTGGTGTTAAAAAGTGTTGACACATTTTGTGGTTTTTTATTTTTTGTTTTTTTTTATTATTGGAGAACAAAATCCAAAACTACATGGCCCTGTGTGAAAAAGTGTATGCCCCCTAAACCTAATAACTGGTTGGGCCACCCTTAGCAGCAACAACTGCAATCTAGCATTTGCGATAGCTTGCAATGAGTCTGTTACAGTGCTGTGGAGGAATTTTGGTCCACTCATCTATGCAAAAATGTTGTAATTCCGCCACATTGGAGGGTTTTCGAGCATGAACCGCCTTTTTAAGGTCATGCCACAGCATCTCAATAGGATTCAGGTCAGGACTTTGACTAGGCCACTCCAAAGTCTTAATTTTGTTTTTCTTCAGCCATTCAGAGGTGGACTTGCTGGTGTGTTTTGGATCATTGTCCTGCTGCAGAACCCAAGTTCGCTTCAGCTTGAGGTCACGAACAGATGGCTGGACATTCTCCCTCTGGATTTTTTTGGTAAACAGCAGAATTCATGGTTCCATTTATCACAGCAAGTCTTCCAGTCCTGAAGCAGCAAAACAGCCCCAGACCATCACACTATCACCACCATATTTTACTGTTGGCATGATGTTCTTTTTCTGAAATGCGGTGTTAATTTTACGCCAGACGTAATGGGACACACACCTTCCAAAAAATTTTACTTTTGTCTCGTCAGTTCACAGAGTATTTTCCCAAAAGTCTTGGGGATCATCAAGATGTTTTCTGGCAAAACTGAGATGAGCCTTTATGTTCTTTTTGCCCAGCAGCGTTTTATTGTCTTGGAACTCTGCCATGCAGACCATTTTTGCCCAGTCTCTTTCTTATGGTGGAGTCATGAACACTGACCTTTACTGAGGCAAGTGAGGCCTGCAGTTCTTTGGATGTTTTGGTCTTTTGTGACCTCTTGGATGAGTCGTCACTGTGCTCTTGGGGTAATTTTGGTCGGCCGGCCACTCCTGGGAAGATTCTCTACTGTTCCATGTTTTTGCCATTTGTGAATAATGGCTTTCACTGTGGTTTGCAGGAGTCCCAAAGCTTTAGAAATGGCTTTATAACCTTTTCCAGAATGATAGAGCTCAATTACTTTCTTTCTCATTTGGATCTCGGCATGATGTCTAACTTTTGAGGATCTTTTGGTCTGCTTCACTTTGTCAGGTAGGTCCTATATAAGAGATTTCTTGATTGTGAACAGGTTTGGCAGTAATCAGGCCTGGGTGTGGCTAGAAAAACTGATCTCAGTTGTGATGAACCACAGTTTTAACACGGGGCAAACACTTCTTCACACAGGGCCATGTAGTTTAGGATTTTTCTTTCCCTTACTAATTAAAAACTGCATGTTGTGTTTACTTGTGTTTATCTTTGACTAATATTTAAATTCTTTTGATGATCTGAAACATTAAAGTTTGACAAACATGCAAAAAAATAAGAACTCAGGAAGGGGGCTAACACTTTTTCACACCACTATATATATATATATATATATATATATATATATACTATATATATATATATATATATAATATATATATATATATATATATACACCACACACACACACACACACACACTATTAATAATTATATAAACAATGAATTGATAATTATATTTATAATAAATAAATAAATAACAATGCATTGAAATAAAATATAAATTAAATTAAATAATTATAAATACAAATAAAAAACTCAGTAAAATATAGGAGCAATAAGAGGGCAATGCAATCTTTATTTTTTGTCTTAGAAATTTGTATTTAATATTTTTGTAATATTGTTTGTTTTTTCATTTATAATTTAAGATTTTATTTTATAATTGCATTTTAATGACATTTTTATACAGTATATATATATATATATATATATATATATATATATATATATATATACACATACATATATATAAATAATGTATATATATATACACACACACATATATACTATTAATAATTAAATTATAAACAGTGAATTGATAATTATATTTATAATAAAACATTGTGTATTAATATGTATAATAATTATTATAATACATGTATTTATACAGTAGTGTTTATTCTTTATTAAATGACTTCACTTACAGTAAAAATCCCTTGCCTACTCAGCATAACAGTAATGAAGCAGAAAATCCTCCCTACGATTACTTGCACAGTATTTTTAGACCATAAAGTAAGTCCAGGCATTCAATATATACAGTAACTTGCAATGGAGCATTAATGCAAAGGACAACAAACCCTGTTCAGATTTTTTCCTCCAGCTTTACCTACATATTCAACCCACGTCTCACATTGCCACAGGGCATTTAACACAAAGATGATGCTCAAATGCTTCAAATGAAAACGATTGACTCATTTCCGGATTATTTCAAACATTGACTTAATTGCACACAATGCAAACATTGAGAAATCTTTGTGGTTTAGTATGTCAACTCCTCTGGATAATTGTATGTGGTCTTATGAAAGAGAGCTATTCATTTTACAAACCAAGAGGAAAAGTTGTGGGAGGTTAGTCAAACTCTTTTTTTTCACCTAATGAAAATCATCACAGAAGAGGTACTTTGGAAAGCCAAATGGAAGATAACATATGGTATATGCCAGAAATATCACAATGGATATTTTGTTATTTGTTAACTCATCATTCTCTTCTTGTGGATGCTGTAAGATATATAGTGTATGTAAAACATAACAGACAGTGAAATTAAGATTAATTTAATGTGTTTATTTCTATAGATTTTGTTGGTGTCCTTTGCTTGAAGACAATTTAAACTATTGATTTAGGAAAGACCACAACCCACACAAAAAGGAAACTAACAAGCTAAAGCCAGCAGATATTTATTAAACATTTTATATATAAACACACACACATTTTACCACATGCAGCTTAAATAAAAATGTACTGCTTACACGTGCTGAGTGAAACAGGCCTCAAACACATCTGTCTATGTACGCAGTAGACATCAAGGCAGCTCACTAATCTCTGTCTGTGAAGGAGGGATATATTTTTTTTTCACTCATTTTTGCTTTGATACTTCCCTCAACTCTTTAACACTTACAATTTTACACACACACACACACACACACACAAACACACACACACACACACACACACACACACACACACACACACACACACACACACACACACACACACACACAGAGTCAGAGTCAAAAAAAAAAAAGACACACACACAAGTGGCCTCCCATCTCTGTGATGTTCACACGCTCACTATCTCTGTGAAGTCCTCCTCTCTCTCACACACAGCGCTCTGTGTGCTTTCCCGCAGAATGGACAAAACCTCTCTCTTTCTGTGTCTCACACAAGCTCTCCCTTTCTTTAATCTCTCCAACCACCTCCCCCAAACACACTCCTCAGCACGTACACACTCCGCAGACCTCCCTCAGAGCTTGTACTCAACTCATCTCTGAACTGCATGAAAATAAGATTGAAAGTAAGTAAGTGGGAGAGATGGGAAAGGTGAACAGAGGATGGAGAGACATGAGACGAGTGGGACTTGAGCTGTGAGTGGCTAGAGAGAAATAACAAGAGATGGAGAGAAGGAGAGAAAAGAAGGCAGGGCACCAGCAGGGTTAAGTGTGTCTGGTGACAGGAAGGGAGAGAATAATATTCGATTCATGAATGAATTGTTTGCTTGAGTCAAATCTTTTAAGTGAAAGAGCTGAACCAGTTCGCATAACAAGTCTGAATGATTCACTCAAGAATCAGTTAGAGTGGTTCTCTGAAAACCATGTCGTTATTGTTAACTAAAATTATTAAAAATCTTATAATCACTTGGAATAAAGCTGAAATAAGACAAAATATAAATATTCAATGAAAAACCGAAGCATAAACAAAAATTTAAGTATTTAAAGTATCAAAAACTATTTTTTTTTTAATTTACAAAAGGGAAACATCTAAAATTAACAACAACAACAACAACAAAAAAAAAATTACAACTGAATATGTATATTGATAAGAAACCAATTACTAAATTACAAAAAAGAAAAAAATCTAAACCTTAAACTAAAATTAAAATAAAAACTGAAAATATAAAAAGCTAAATTTATAAAAGCTAATTTAAAATACTAGCAACTACAGGATATAATAATAAAATAACACTGTTTCGAAACTCATCGATTCACAGCTGTGTTAATAAGGATTTGCAGATCCAGTGAAACAAAAAAATATCTTTCAGACATGCTCATCTTGTAATGATCCAGGTTTACAGTTTACTCAATTTAACAGCTTCTTTCAGAAATGTGTGATTCATAATGATTCGATAATGGACAAGTGACCGATGAACCGAGTATATGACTGTTGGAGTGAAACAGAAGAAATGTACTGCATACAAAGATTAAATAAATCAATAACTCTAGATTCTAAATTATATGAAATTTGGATTTTAGATATATTTAATATTTGAAATATACTTAAATATATTTAAAAATATATATTTTTTATATCGGTACAGTATTCATACATTCCCTTATATCTGTGCTAATATTAATATTTGGCCTTATATTATTTTTATTTTAGTTATTATTTATTTCCAAGATATCATTTTAGTGCTTCAACTAATTTCAAATTTTTCCTTGTAATTTGTAATTTTTTTCAATCTAATATCTATTTTAGCAATAACAAAACTGATGTAAACTAAACAAATAAACTAACAAACTAGTTATGTTTCTAAAAGCTTAATCATGGCTGCAACAAACTAAACTGAGACATACCAAATTACAATAAATGAAAAACAAAAAAAGAATCTGTGATATTTTCATGTGGATGGCTTCAAAGAAACACTGAATCGATTCTTTGAACTGATTCATTAAAAATAAACTGCTCAAAAGAATCAATTCACTAAAATGAACTGAATGTCCCTTCGCTACAGTGTAGACGGGGGGGGAGTAATGGCTTTCCTCCAGATCTCTCTCCTCCATCCTCTCTCAGGGTTGTTCTCATGGCTCTTTGGCCAGGGAGGGAGAGGAGCATCGCTGACTTCCTCAGCCCCTGCGCTACAACCACAGAGAGCTTTTTGTGATGGCAGCCCACGCCTGTCACTTGCATTCGATCTTCCCAGACACACTGCAGTGGCGGCCTACCGGGGTCGCCCCCAGGGCGCTGATCAGGTGACCTCCCACCGCGTTCACAACTTCTTCAGCAGCAGGAACAACAGCATGTCTCTAGAGACTGGCACATTTAACACACACACATCTTCCCTTTGTGGATTTCAACCACATTCACAGTTACATTAAAGCACACTCACACATGCACATGTTTACACACACACTCGTCTTTCCCACGGATACACATTGTTCACTTCCCAAGCCTCATTAATTCAGTAAATACAGAAAGTAACAAATATAAAGTACATTCCATTCTGAACTCACGTTCAAAAGTTCCTTCAGTGCTGTTTGTAAACATGACTTATGAATTGATCTACTCTCCATTTTTAAAATTATGTTAAAAATAGCAGAGAAGGCAATTCCCGGCTGTGCACACCTTCTATCTCCAGTCATCTTATGAGGAGCCATTATGTGCGTTGGAATTACCTTCAATTTGGCTGATTTGACCATCTGGGATTCTCACTATCTGGATTGACTTCCTCCCATTCAACTTTGTTCTTGACTTCTATTCTTTGAAACTCTCCCATGTCCAGTGTGAATGAGTTACATGGAGGCACTATGTCTTGGCCGGTAAAATGGGGGCTAAGGAGGGTCCGGCCAATGAGCTTTCATGATAGATCCCGTCTGGCTCCCAGAGAATCTCTCTCGGGATTGAGTTAAAGCAGATTATAGACTGGGGATATTGTCTTGTTTGATGAGGTCAGATGCTCTTTTTGGAGAATGTCCACATTTCTGGAACTGATAAATAGTGTTTGTTATAGATGAGAGCACCTGATGAGCATAAGGTAAACAGTTGCTATATTGGACAACAATGTCGTAACATCAGATTGAGAAAATATAGGGAAAATGCTGAAAATATTACAATTAGATTTTGGTATATTTGAAAAGTTCCCACTATGACAGCTTTTGTATATTTGAATATGCCAAAAAAAAAAAAAATAATAATAATAATATTGTCCATAATGTCCAGTTCTTGCTATTAACTAACTATTAACTGCTTAGAAAGTCTGTAGATTTCTGGATTTGTTTGTAAATAAATGTGAATTTTGAGTCGTTTTAACACATCTCTTGTGTTTCTAAATTACAGTGCATGATCCAAATGGAGCACCCTCAATGATGGCAATAAAATATGAAGTTTGCACTTGCTTCATAAAACCTGTACGTAAAGTCACTGGGTTCAGATTCATGAGTTTTCATTCTTGCACTAGGCAGGTTGGTGTTTTAGGGCCAGCACAATGAGTCTGTGCTGCAGTGTGCTCACAGCACTTCCCAGTGTTGTGCTGGGCGATTCCCTCACTGATAAACAGTGCCCTCTCCACCCTTACACGTCTCTATCAAGATCTGGAACCACTGCCACTTTAGTACCGTTCCCACATTGGCCCGATGTGTACACATGCAACACACTCCTCTTCCACGTCCTTTGGTTCAACAAGCTCTTGGGAAATCCAGGGGAAGTTAAAGTGACAGGCGTGTCTGGTTAAAGCAATGTGCCAATATAAAAATACCACTTTGTGAAACATCTTTTGGGTCTGTGTGCTTGGTTTATAAGATTGATGGCTTAGACTGCGATTTTAATTTGTTTTCATGTTGTTTGCTCATAATGCCCTCCACTAATTAACATTTGATTAACAGTAACTCACTGCAGGTCGTTAAAGTGGAAAATTAAGTCCCTCGGGATGAACTGTGGATGGATGGCATAGTTTAAGTCCAGAAAAACAGGGGAGGTGGTTAGAGTAAAGAACAAGAGACTATTTCATGAGCTATATGTCTTTCTATGTGTTATTTCTGTTTTTTTTTCTGCTGTCAGATCAAATATCAATCTAAAGATGTAGCAGTGGGCAATTAAAGGGATAGTACACCAAAAAAATGAAAATTCTGTCATTGTCTACTCACACTTATTTTTTTTCAAAACTGTATGACTTTCTTTGTTCGTTGGAACACAACAGAATATATTTAGATTTTTTTTTTTTTTGTTTATATAATGAAAGTCATTGGTGTCCAATGTTGTTTTGGACACCACTGACTTTATTGTATGGACAACAACAGTTAAAGCATTCCTCAGAATACCTTTTGTGTGTGTGTGTATTCCATTGAAAAAAGAAAGTGATGGTGGTCTACGGTCTTTGGTGTCAAATGATCCTTCAGAAATCATTTTAATATTCTGATTTGGTGCTCAAGAAACATTTCTTTTTATTATCAATCTTAAAAGCAGTTGTGCTGCATGTTTGTGGAAAGATTTTTTTCAAACCACATTTTTTTCAAAATATTATTTTATGAATAGGAAACTCGAAAGAACATTAGTATATAATTACTGTCACTTTTTTTTTCAACATAATGGACCCTTGCTAAATTAAAATACTAATTACTTTGAAAATTACTGACCTCAAACTTTTGAACGGTAGTGTAAATTTAAAATATTCCCTAGCTAAGACAGCTAAATACATTTTGTATTCATAAAAGGTTTGAAGTTTGAGAGATTAGACAGAACTTCAGGTCAAACCAATGAACTGCAATCAAATCTACAAACATTACAACATGGGAAAAAGCTTTCAAGAAAACCAAAAAAGCTTTAAGCTAACATAATAAATGAAGGTCTAAACATGAGGAAAACCAATAAGGGAGAGTGGCCAAAGTCAGAGAAACATCCTTATTAAACATCCTAGTGAAAAATGCAAATCTTATTACTTAAACCAGTGATTTAGTGCTGTCATATCAGGGTGGAGAAGTCTGGCTGGGGGAAAAAAGCATTGCCCTTTCATGAAAAATGGAGAGCTGTCGGAAACGGCGAGGGCGAGCAAGCAGTGCTGCGGGGTTGCCGGTGTGCAGCGCAGGGAGGAAGCGGCGCTCAGAGCCGCAGGGGAAAGGCTGCATCTGGTCGCTAATGAGCCGCTCACAGGCAGCGACGTTCTCATCAGCTCTGTTTGTTTTCACAGGCCTCTCCGTGTCCACTCCACAATTGTTTTGCTTGGTAGGCCCTACTACCATCGTTCTCAGGCTCTCGGCCCTTATTTATCAAGTGACTGCCCTGTTTTTTTTCTTTGCCTCGAGTTCATGGGGCTAAATATAATCTGTCCTTCCTTCTCGCCCAGTCGCTTGCATCGTGACAGACAGAGGTTCTCAGCTACATCAGTAAGGAGAGATAGATTGGGGGTGTTTCCCATCGCTTTAACCTTCTCTGGCGGTGGTCCAATGAATGCAATACGAACAGGATGTAGTACAAACATTCTCTAAAATGCATGTGTATGGAAAAGACTCAGTGCTTTTTAGAATAGGTCTGAAGTTACAAAATGAACTTCCTGAACTCTACAACTCTGGAAGTTATGTAAAGGATTTTTTACATGCTTCAAAAAAAAAAAAAAAAAAAAAAAAAAAAAAAAGAAAAAGAATAAATAAAATATTAAAAAAATAAAACCCAAAACAAAACAAAAAAGGCCTTTTGGCAATTAAAGTTGGTTTAAAAATGAAATAAAAGAATAACAAAAGAAAAATGCAAAAATTCTGAAAAAATTACCTTTAATTTTTTTTTTTATTTTAAAAGTGTATTTTGCTGTTTTGCTGTAGTCACTTGCATTATTCATCACTTTGGGCACATCTATTCAAATTTAGAATAAAATACCTTTCTATAAATAAATAAAGATTTGCCTTGTGATGGACTGGTCATCTGTCCACGTCCATTTTAATGTTTTAATTTTTTAGAGAACTATTTCTTTGTGTGTGTGTTTACAGTATATATACAGTATATATATATATATATATATATATATATATATATATATATATATATATATATATATATACACACCGGAATTTAAGGAATAAATAAATACACACACGCACACACATTTTTCATTCTTTTCATTTTTGGACTACAAGTTCCAGCTACTACATGTAAACATGAGGCCGTAATGAAACTTTGAGATCTTTCCTTCAAAATGTAAGCTTCTTTCTGGTCTCATCGACGGATATGAACTTAGGTCATCTGTTTTTACAGTTTGAAAAACAAGCACATGACTTGTGATCAGTAATCCCTCTTATCACGGACATGTTGTGACTCCTGCTGCCATAATTCCTGATCAGTGATCCCTAAATGCTAATATTACTTCTGTGCTTTTTGGTCCTTTTTAAAAGTCCTGCACATTTCTGTCCATGGTAAAATGCTCGAAACGCTCGACCAGCTTAAGGATAAAAGTTGGCCCTCAGACCCCTAAAACCCTCCTGAATACCCTTTGAGGCGGCCAGCACGGGGGGTTTGGACTCTGATCCGTGCTTCTTTTTACCATCGTTGGTAAAAAGTAAAACGTGACAGCAGGCCAGCACTTCAGAAGACTGATTCAAAGGTATGGCCGTGGGCTGCTGTTCAATAGGTCCTACCCATCACATGCTCTTTGGCTAAATCATCATGACCTGAGACTTCAACCACTCCGCCACACTCTTTCCCAGGCTTTTCTCCTTGTGCATGCTCTGGTGACAGCCAAACCGCCGGCCAGAATGAACCCCCACCCTCTTCCTTTTTCTCTTCAAACATTTCCTAACCAGACTCCTTCTATGAAAATACATAACCGATGCCATGCCCGAGAGAAAAGAGGGACAGAAAGAGAAAAAAAGAGACTACATAGATGTTGCGTTATGCAATGGAAGGGGGCAGTCGCTGGGCAGACAGTGGCACTCTGTGTGAGAGAGTGTGGGGCATGGCGGGGCGGCGTGGTGCTGGTGTTGCTCTGGGAACGGGACGATCTTGGTGAGCCGTGGGAGCGATGGTGAGGAGGACAGGGCTCCTGGCGGCACTGTGCTTCTCTCCCCCAGCCCTTTATCTCTCACGCGGGAGAAGTGGGTCAGCTTTGGTGGCCAAGGTACAGTTACATTTGAGAGCCTCCACTGAATGAGCTCTACTCCCTTGATTACAGGGCAACATTTCAAAACGTAATTTATCAGAAGTGTTACAAAAGATGAAATGAGAAACTGAAGGGACATCTTTAAGCCTGCAGTAAGTAATCTGGTAACAGGAGCTGATATGAGATTATTTGTGGTCTCATTTGTGTTCTTTGAAAATTATGACAGTTCTACATGCTCATGTCCCCTGATTAGATGTTCCAAGACTGTTGATAATTATAGTGTTGTACTAACAACACTGGGACACTTTTCATTTCCACATCAATCACTAATTACACTAATTAACTCAAGTTTAAGTTGCTATTGCTTCTTGGTTATAGAATTTTGTATAAATTCAGTAAAAGTGTGCGGTGATACTGAGTTTCAGCACATCTGTGATTATCTGCAGTACTTTAAAATCTACACAGTATTAAGGGTAAAGTTCAACAAAACGAAAACCTGTTAGACTTAAATCAAAAAGGGACAGCAGGTGACAGACAGACAGACAGACAGACAGACAGACAGACAGGAAGACAGGGAGATAGATAAGGAAATAAGTTCTCATATGGTAATACTATTAGGAGCCACAGGACAATTAATTAAAACTATTTTTTAAATATTTATACATTATTGACCAGTTTACTGTACTTTAGCTAAATATCACCTCATGTAATTTATGCTCTTTTAGATGTCATCACTGGGGTTAAATTTCAGAGCTACAATGATGGCATTTCAACATGTTTGTAGTCAAAGAGGACGTAGCGCTGCTGCGTTTAAAGCGCGTCAATAATCGATTCCATGGCCGCCAAAAGCTTCACCTCTACTTTAACAAGAAGTGAGCAGAGCGGAGGCACAGACCTCTCACTGTGCGTCACCGCTGCAGCCTCTCACAGGCTCTAAATCAAAGCTCAGGAGCCATGAATGACAATGTCCCTTTCTTCAGGCTCTTCCCTCTGAGGAAGAAAGGCCTGCGAGCCCCCAGTGTGCTCCCTGAGAGGGAACAGCGTGGCCGACCCCCTTCCCTCCCCACCGCTGAACTCAGTTTATGGCCGGGCTGAGGTTGCTCACTTCAAGGTAGTGTTCTTTTGAACAGTGGCGTTGCCGGGGCTCGTGTTACACCTGCCCCCGCTCTAACCTCTCCTCATTCACACGGCCCTACGGGACAAGGCCCTTCTCTGTCTGCCTGCCCCACCGCACAAAGCACCCACAAGCCATCACTGCCAGTGCTGTTTGTTAGCCACCATCGCCCCAGCACTGTCCGCTCACACAATGCGTGACTGTGGTGAAATGGCCCCCTGACACCCAGCATAGCAGCCGGGGGGATTCCAGATCCATTACCCATCGCCATGGCAATCTAGCAAAAGAAGGATGCATGTTTTATTTTTATAAATGTATACTTTGTAAGTCACATATGTGTTTGCTAAATGAATCAACGTAAAGCTTGTACTTATTTTGGGATATATAACGATCAAAAATTTGGGGTGTGTAAGATTTTCCTAAGAGCATAAGTCTATAATGCCCACCAAGGCTACATTTATTTATTCAAAAATAACAGTAAAACAGTAATATTCTGAAGTATTCTTATAATTTAAAATAACTGTTTTCCATTTTAAAATCTAAATATATTTTAAAATGTAATTTATTCCTGTGATGCAAAGCTGAATTTTCAGCATCATTACTCCATTCTTCAGTGTCACATGATTCCTCAGAAAACATGCTAATATGCTGATTTGGTGCATATTAGATTTTTTTTTTTTTAATCACAGCTGTAAACAGTTGTGTTCAGAACAGCATTTATTTGCAATAGATGTTTTTTTTTTTTTGTAATGTTGTAAGTGTTTTTTATATCTTTTGTTATATTTTTATGTGGAGAAAAGGGGTTTTTTTTTTTTTAAAAATGTATATATATAATAAACTGAAATACTGACCCCCAACTTTTGGTACTGTATGTGGTAATCTGCATATTTAAAATATTTTGGCATAATTACACTAAGTAATTTAATCTAATCATGACATGTCATTGATAAATATATTTATCTTGATTTTAATGTTCTTTTAAATAAGAAATTGCTCAAAAAATGAATGTTACTTTTTATACCTACCTGTACCTGCATAAAGAATTACTTTCATTAGAAATGTAAATTAATATCCCATTGCAGTCACGTTTCCAAATAAGGTGTTTACATGACAAAGAAAATCAGTTAATACAGGGATACTGTACGTCAACATGTCTTGGATTTTTGTCAGAATATTGGCTAAAAGGAATAGTTCACACAAAAATAAACAAAAAAAAACTTAACCCTCAGGCCATCCAAGATGAAAATGAAGTTGGTTCTTCATATCAACATATTAAGAGAAATTTACCAATATTATGTATAAGTAATCATATTTTAGTCAAAAGCATTTTAAGTTAAAAATGTATAATGATGGATTTGCTTATTACAAACTTGTTTTTTTTTTGCTTCACAATATGTTAACTGATGGACTAGAGTCGTGTGGATTACTGTAATGCTTTTATCAGCTGTTTGAACTCTCATTCTGACGGCACCCATTCACTGCAGAGGATTCATTGGTGAGAAAGTGATATAATGCTAAATTTCTTCAAATCCGTTCTAATGAAGAAACATCTCATCTAAATCTTAATGGCCTGACGGTGAGTATTTTTTCAGCAAATTTTAATGTTGGGAAGAATGATTCCTTTAAACAAGCTTTTTACACGACACACACATAATCAGTATATGGGCAAATTCTGATTAAAATAAAAATATTCTTGTGCATGTAGTTTAGTGGCCAATTCTTACACATTTCTGAATCTCAAATGTCTGGCAAGTCACTCTCACTTGACAGTATGTGTTCAGTTGTGGATGTTCTTTACATTGTAAACAGAGCGGGTCAGAATCTAATCACAAACACAGACAACACAGCACTGAGCAAGGACAGCCTGTTAAAGTATCAGCGGGTGTCCGGGAGCAGACCTATGGAGGTAAATCAGTAGCTAAACCTCGAGAGGTTGGACATCTGAATGTGAGAACTTGTCATATTAACATTTGTATTTGTAAGTTGAAATTTACACTCACAGCTCTGATGTGAAAAGCTGAATCTTTCAATTTGCACACACATACAATGATCAAACACCCGTGTTTTGAATTGGAAGTTGTAGATTAATAGTCACAAATGTGTAAAATGACATACACAAATGTTTACGACATATTTACTTTTGCACTTTACTTCAGTTTCGCTGCACAGCGTCAAGTCGGCACTTACAACCTCTCAGATCTGGCAGTACGAGTTCAAATCCTAGCGCTCTGACTTTTGCTACTCTTTTTGCAGTATTCCTGTTGCAAAACTCACTTGTGCACTTGTATATGCAGATGTGAGAGCGCAGAGCCAGGGGCGGGGCTTTGGTGAGAATGAAGACATTTTATTGGTCGATGCCTGACCAATGAACAACGCCAGCCATCGCGACTTGCCAAGAAAGAAATTTGTGTTTTATTTTATGCATATGTATCAGTTAGGCCTATTTGTATATCCTTAGCTTTTACATGATTTTAAGACACTGCATTCATTTTGTCATTCAGGTATTATCTAGTAGACAAATAATGCAACATCTTTCATATGTATATCCCACTGCATATTGTAGAGTAATATCGCTGCACCAGAGCAGCTGAGAAACAGTTGTGACATACTTTGATCTCACCGCCACGCGGTCATGTGGAGCTATCAATAGTACTAAACATTTCGCGCTGTCAATCTATTTGAATGGGATTAATCAGGACAGACAGCGGTTTCACTATATTTGCGATTTTTAGTAATTATGAACACATAATGTACATTGATTGTGCATGGCTGTCTATGCTTTACAATAGCATTTTATTCTGGAGATGAAACAGTATTATATTCGCATGCTCCTTAGCAGTCAAATGTGATCAAACACCTTAAGTGGAACTTTTAACCAATAAAATAACTGTACTACATAGCTCTTACTTAGCTCAGTCCTGTTTAGTTAATTTGAAGAGATTATGATACTAAATAATATGCGCCAATAATTATGATCCATGAATGACCATTTAAAATATAACAATTTCTAATATGGGTATTATTTATATTACAATAAGTGTAGTATTTAGGGTTAAAATAGAGAAAATCTTTTTAAATTCCAGTGCAAAGAGGCAAATTAGAGGCATTTGGTGTCCAGAAAGATAATATTCATATGTAATGCCATTGTTTAACCACTAGATGGCCTTATTGATGTTTAATAAATAGATGTATTTAGCTCTACTCTAGTTGCTCAGAACGGTATTGCTGGTCATAACTGCTTTTTTTTTTTAGGTTTTGCTTTTTAATGCACATTTAGACATTATCAAACACTCGATTTTTATAAGTTTTTTTTTATGTTGCATTTAAAAATGTTCATTACTGACAAGCAAATTAGGAATTTAATCCAATGAAGAAGTTTAAATTATTTTTACAAATCATAAAAACAATAAAAAACAACAGAGTTATGTTGCAATTCTGGTACAGCGATATGCAGTGGGATATACATATGAAAGATGTTGCATTATTTGTCGACCAGATAACACCTGAATGACAAAATGAATGCAGTGTCTTAAAATCCTGAAAAAGCTAAGGATATTCAGTGAAAATAGTTTGCAGTGTTTTACAAATAACTGATACATATGCATGAAAATAAAACACATTTCTTTCTTGGCATGTCGCGGTGGCTGGCGTTGTTCATTGGTCAGGCATCAACCAATAAAAATGTCATCATTCGCACCAAAGCCCCGCCCCTGGCTCTGCACTCTCACATCTGCATATACAAGTGCACAAGTGAGTTTTGCAACAGGAATACCTGCAAAAAGAGTAGCAAAAGTCAGAGCGCTAGGATTTGAACTCGTACTGCCAGATCTGAGAGGTTGTAAGTGCCGACTTGACGTTGTGCAGCGAAACTGAAGTAAAGTGCAAAAGTAAATATGTCGTAAACATTTGTATATGTCATTTTACACATTTGTGACTATTAATCTACAACTTCCAATTCAAAACACGGGTGTTTGATCATTGTCTGTGTGTGCAAATTGAAAGATTCAGCTTTTCACATCAGAGCTGTGAGTGTAAATTTCAACTTACAAATACGAATGTTAATATGACAAGTTCTCACATTCAGATGTCCAACCTCTCAAGTTTAGCTACTGATTTACCTCCATACAGACCTGCCGTCGTCCCCAACACACCCCTGTGAGTGATGCTCTGAAGACCCCACGTGCCCTCTGTAAACATCCCCCAGCTCCACTGACAGGACAGCACCGCATTCTCACGAGAAACTGTCATTGTGTCCCACTATCCACATCCGAGGCAGTTCACACAACTTCCAGAGAGCTTCAAAATCCCCCAAAAGAGTTCCCAGAGCATTTTTAGCTTCTGTTTCTAATATTAGACCTTCTCTGGTCAACTGAGATCAAAGGTCGGCAGAACGCTTGAAATGTAATACAACCGAACAGTTAAATATAGAGGAAGAGACAATTAGGGAGATGAGCGGTCAGCAGCCCAGTGTCTCTCTGCAGTCAGCTGTGGGTCTATTTTCTGCTGCCAGAAGAAGAGAGGAAGGAACATTGTGTTTCCTATAAATAAAGAGAGGAGTGCAGCTATCATTGTTTTGACAACGGAAGCAACGTCGGTGTAGTTCTTTTTCTGACACTCGTCACATCTATGCGTGAAAAGAAGCATTCCCTACTGGCCCAGGGGTCAATTAGAACCATTCACAAGTTGAAATGAAGATCTCTATGTCAGGTGAAGTTGTAAACAACACTGGAGTTTCTTGCCTCTAAGGGATGAAGCGGTTCAAATTACATCCATGAAGCTGCATTTAGAAACATGTCCTATCTTGAATTTATTTTCAAAGTGATCTAAAACACAATCACAGTTCCAAATGATGGTAATATCTAAAATTAATAGACTGCATTTGCAATGATGCAAATTGCATCGAACTTTTTAGAAGGAATCACAACAAAGAAATCCTGAAATTATATATTTAATAAAAGATTTTATAATTATGCTGAAATTTATAGTACTGCTTTAAAATGTTTGGGGCCAGTAAGATTTTTTTTTAAAAAGAAATTAATACTTTTATTCATCAAGAATGCATTACATTAATCAAAAGTGACATTAAAGACATTTTTAATTTTTAAAATACATACAAAGTACATATCTTTGAACGTTGAAACTGTATGTTAAGCAGACACACTTTTACTAAATGCATCTTATGTTTTCAACTGCATGAGCTAATCAAACCATTTAAAAGCATATATCATTAGTAGGTATCCCACAATGTGCAAAATATCCACAGTACATCCTTCCTGGTTGATGTTCAAGAAGTGATAACCAGAACAACCACGAGCAGGATGTATTGTCTACACCCTCTACAAATAGACCATACCTCCAGGAAATGGTGTCATGAGAAAAAGCAGTGACTTAGGTAGGGGAAGATGACCATCACAGAAAATCACACGAATCACTCCATCACACGCCCAAAAAAAGATGTGCATGAGGAAGAGACTCGTATCCTGTAAATAATGAGTCAGCCACATCACATACAACACTGTCTGAAGACCCTCATTTGCATTTTATCAATGTATAATGAAACTTACAATTATTGTGGTTAAATCTATATCATATTTTATATGGAAATACAAAGGTCGTCATTTAAGTTTTACATTTCCGGAATTAACCTTGAATCAGCTTTGTTTTGTATTCTCTGAGGAATGTGCACATGGTGGAGTGGGCATTTCTCAATCCCACTCACTTAATTTAAGGAAACACTGTAGACAAAGTGAATGTCAAGGCCAAAACAACTAAGGGAAGAATGATTCTGAGAATGAACAGTCACAAGATGGTTAAATGATTAAAATTTGAGCAGCACATGATTTTAATCAATGATAAAAGAAAGCAAATACTGTGTTTTTGTCAGTTACGTAACATTGATGTATCCCACAGACACTTGACTGGAGTAGTGAGAAGACAAAAATTGGTAAAAAAGATTATTATTATAAAATAATAATAAATAAAAACACGCTTTTGTACTTTTTGCAAGCACAAGTGTTAATTTAATTTATAATAAAAATTAATTACTTTATTTTACCAGTAAGTTATCAAAAAAATCCAACAAATAATAATAATGGAAAAATGTCTTGTGGAACTGCGTTCTATCTAAATGTAGAAATGTTATCTTACTTTAATTATTTTATTATTTTTTATTATTTGATTATAATTTGTAATTATATTATCTTTAATTATTATTTACTAAAATTATTTACTTATTTATTTTTGAAGTACTGTACTTAGAGATTTTGCTGGACCTGTGTAGCGAGACGCCATCGAGTCGCTTGTATTCTTTCACCATCTAGCGGTGGCTACATGTCATTATAACAACCGGCAACTTGACGCTGTGGTTTACATCCGGGTTGCTGACGTCGGCCTCCTATTGGTTGATGTAACGGAATGGACAACATGTTACAATTCATGAAACTAGTCGGACAGCTAAAAGTGAGTGAAATTCGTAATAATACCAATGTTTTGCGCGTTAACCTACGTTATATTAACGCTTGCTTGTGTTACAGCGCGTACCACGAACAGGATGGGTGTACAGAAATATCAAACAGCCTGAAAGTGTGTCTGATCATATGTACAGAATGTCTATGATGGCCTTGACCATACAAGACATCACTGTCAATAAAGAAAGGTTTGTATGAGGGGTCTTAAAATACAGGAGTTTTGCATATATGTCGACTGTTTACCTTGGAGCGAACGTAGATGTTCTTACTGATGGTCTTCGTGTTTATTTGAAATTGACGGATGGGTGACGGTTTAATCCACAGAAGGAGCCTCTCAACATTTAACGTTACGTAACTTTTGGGAAGAAAACGTATTTCTCGTAACCTATTTGTAACGTATTTCTCGTCAGTTTCAATAAAGCTGCCTATGTATCCAAACACAGAGATCATCAATGTAAGCGAGTAAAAGTTTGTCAGACAACAGTTGCTAAGGTAGGATTGGTCAGTAGCAATTTTAAGGCGGGGCTTAGAGAAGTGTCAATTAATTTTTGCATTGTGCAGTTCACTCAGATTGATTCACATTTGTGCTGTTCATCTGTTCACACTTGTGCAGTTCATTTCGACTCATTCACACTTATTCGGTTCATTAGAATCATTCACATTTCTGAAGTTCATGTAGTTTCGTTCACATTTGTGCGGTTCATTAAGATTCATTCACACTTGTTCGATTCATTAGGATTAATTCATATTTGTGCAGTTCGTTCGGTTCAGGTACGTTCATTCATTCATTCTTGTTCAGTTCAGATTCATTCATATACACTAGTCTTTTTTCCAGACCCTTTTAGGTTAATGATTAAAAACACTTGTAATTAGCTTTCTACAACAATATAAATGGTACAAAATGTATAAATATTTTTACAGTATTAGAGGTTTGATAAAAAACATTTATTTAAAATAAAACAGACAGTTATTCTAAAATGTCTCCACAGATGCATGAAGCTGGCTTTAGTTCATGACTTGGCTGAGTGTATTGTGGGAGATATTGCACCAGCAGACAATGTAAGCAAAGCAGAGAAGCACAGAAGGGAAAAGGTATGATGGTTTTAAGATCATTTTTACATTTGAAATATTTTGTGTTTGTGTACACAGTAAACATTGAGAATTTTTCTCTTTAGGAAGCAATGGTGCACATCACAGGCCTGTTAGATGATGGCTTACAGAAAGAGATTTACAGCTTGTGGGAGGTGAGTTGAACAAAACTAAACAACTGGACCAAGTTTTGTGTTTCTCTTCTTTTTTTTTGGTTCGGAATGACTGGACTACATCTTTCAAAGGAGTATGAGACTCAGTCCAGTCCAGAAGCCAAACTGGTGAAGGAGTTGGACCAGCTGGAGATGATAATACAAGCTCATGAGTATGAGGAGTTAGAGGGGAAACCTGGACGACTGCAGGAGTTCTTCACCTCCACTGAAGGTTTGATCTTTCTCAATCATACACATATACTAACTTCTACCAGCTCAGGATCTAAATATATAAGTAATTCTAAGAAGAGATCCACCAATCAGAAAAATCACTGTTACCATGGACAAAGTAAAATGTATCAAACGTGCTCAACAGTGGCCGTTCACTCCCATAAAGAAATGCAAATGTATTAAGTCTGTCTCATTACACTTTACACCTACTTAAAGGAACAGTTCACCCAAAAATACATTTGCTGAAAATGTACTCACCCTGAGGCCATCCATGATGTAGATCAGTTTATTTCTTAATCAGAACAGCCTTGTATCAATTGTTCAACTATATATCCTCTGCAGTGAATGGGTGCCGTCAGAATGAGAGTCCAAAAAGATGATAAACACATCACAATAATTCACAAGTAATCCACACATCTCCAGTCAACTGTATATTGCATTCTTTAGTGAAAAAGTCATCTTGTCTCAATTAGGAGAGAAATATGCACACTGATCAAGGACTGTTTACAAGCAATAAGTCCAGTTCTAAACAAAACCTATCAGTGGATTTTAAAGTAAGAGGACAACAGGGGATGGACATTTTCACTGGGGAAGCATTACTATAGATTTTGGCCATAAGTAATGGTTTAAAGTAGTGCTGTCAAACGATTTATCGCATCCAAAAGAAAAGCTTTTGTTTACATAATATATGTATGTGTGCTGTGTATATTTATTATGTATATATAAATACACACATATGCATGTATATATTTCAGAAATTTTTTTTATAAATTAAATATATGTATTTATAATATAAATTATATAAATATAGACATGTAAATACATGTAATTTTTTCATAATATATACTGTGTGTATGTGTATTAATATATACATAATAAATATACACAGCACACATACATATATTATGTAAACAAAAACTTTTATTTCGAATGCGATTAATTGCGATTAATCGTTGAACAGCACTAGTTTCAAGCTAAAACACCTTAATGGTGGATTTGTTTTTTACAAACACCCGGTTTTAATCATTTAATTTTGGGGTGAACTATTCCTTTAATTATTTGCATGTATTTGAAAATGCAATTTTCAAAACTTACAAACAATGATTCGGTTAAATAGCTTTATATTTTGCCTGTTATGTCACAGATGTATTTTCTCCTCTGATCACAGGGAGGTTCCATCATCCGGAGGTGTTGGGTCTGGTGAAGAGTTTGAATGAGGAGAGAGCTCGACACATCGCTGCCAAGGAAGATAATAATACAGAGAAGACCACTGATACAAACCCTCACACCCTAGCGACACCATGATCTCAGTTCCTGTCAGGCTATGAAGCTACCTCCACACATCTGTACACAAGAGTGTTTATATTGTCCAGAATAGCTGTGCTTTATTCTAATCGTATTTAATTGCACTGAAGCATGGTTTGCAGTTGTTTGACGTTTGTGTCCTGTTTGTTTGAATGCTATGCAGGACACAATTTGTTTCCACGGTTGCAATTTCGATAAAAGTTCAGTCTCTTTTTTTTTTAAACCAAATTGAAATGTGACTGCTTTTTAAATGTTGTTTTTCTTTCTATTTTTATTTTGATCAGCATTTACTACTTTCCAGTAACTGATGGTTCAATAAAAATAGTATTTTATATCAATTGAAACTGATTTTACTTTGTTGAACGCTATGAGAACTGAATGGAAATGTAAACACAACTCATTCTGCAATAATTATAACAACCTTTAAAATATGTTTGTACTGTATACGCATTCAGTTCTGCGAAATTGTGTTACAACAGCGCTAGTTTTCCAAGTGGAAAGTGTTAAGCAGAAGCTACAAAAATTATGTTAAAAACAACTCAAAGGTCAAAACTGAGCAGCATCTATCTTGTGAACATTTTTGCAAAGCACTTTACTACGCTTTACCCTTTTACTTACAAAGAAACAGTAAAATTAATGTTCATTTTATAGTTTCTGATTACGGTTCAATTCACCTTAATTTCATGACTGATGAGCCGGGACTTTCTGACTTTACAAAAAAATGTTTAATGACTGACAATATTAATGAACGGCAGCTCAACACCCGAGTATGAATTTGAAGAAATATTTTGGCTATAAAATCTTAAAACAACACCTGACTTCATTGTCAATGTTAAATATGTAAAGCTGCAACAAATTTCACACAAACGTATGAAGTAAAGAAAAAAACAGGATATAATAATGCTATACATTTTTGGTCAGTGACAATTATCCTTAGCAATACACTACAATTTACATCAGGCAATCAGAAAAGCTAATAAATTGCAATAAAATGTAAATCTTCATTCTTTAATTTGCTGTTTGCATCTGTTATTAACAAACGTGCTCTAGTTAGCAGAAATAGGAGCATTAACACATTTATAACAGGAAAACAAAGTCTAACTTTTATTTTGTTGAGCATTCTTTCAAGTACTTTATGCAGCCATTATTTTTGGTCCAGGAAATGTATCATGCTTTGTTACAGTTAAACAATGTTGAGTTAGTATAAATAATAAAGTAACGCAGGACTACACCAAAGACAATATCCTCGAAAAAAATATACATATTTAGAAAAGAACTTAAAGAATAAACAGGCTCCACTTGGTTGTTTTCCTCCTGTGCACAGATAATCCACCAACACGCACCTGAAAGGCATGTATTGCCATTTTTTGGGGCCCTCCGGTGCAGTTTTCACTGTGGTCTCCAAACCACTAGGGGTCATCAGAGTTCCACTGGTCGACCATTGAAACCCTTAGTGCTCACTGTTCTCTGTCACATTATTAGTAGGGGTGTCCTGGGCGCTGGCTTGGGCTGCTGAAGACAGGACATCTTCAAAACTGCCCGCACCTCCTGTTCCTCCAACCTTTGACTGCTCACAACACAAAACTCTCATGACATTGGGTAGTATGTTGACATTCAGGATGGTGAAGTTGAAGAATTCCTAATGATAAGCTGATCAATTATTAACAGCACTGAACTACGGGGCAAGCCAAGTTACAGTTTGCTGTTTGACCACTAATAAGGTCATTGTATGTCAGGCTTACCTTAATGTTTGAAACTGTGCTTTCGACTTTTTCCTCAAAGGACTTGAAACTAGGCGAATTCCTGTGAAATAAAAATAGTTTAGTTTTATTTACCTAATCTAGACAGTAAACCTCAACTGGTTCGTTCAACTGCAGTCTTAATATCCTCTCCAGGTTGTTTTAGTGTAATAAAGGTGCATGCAAGATGGTACATGCAAGGATTACCATTATTTAAAATCTATCTATTTTTTTTATGTTTATACATCTGACACACCAACACTCAACCTGTAGTGTATTATTATATATATGCATATGTGCTTTAAGATGTCACATGCATTTTTATGTTGTTGTCTATCCTTCGATAATTTAAAACGTTTTTTTTTTTTTTTTTTTAATGCAAACAATAGAACAAACATGCAAAAGCAAGCTGTCGCACACATTTACCTCATTGTAGGCATGCTCATTGAATGCCGTATAGAATAGCTGTCCCATGAAAGCATGGCCAAGCAGGAGAGAGGTTCGATCATTATCATGGACAAACAAATACATTGCAAATAAGACACGTATAAACATAGCTAATAATTAAAAGGTTTAGTTATATGTAAGTGTAGCCTGCAGCAGTATATTTCAATACTACACCAACACAACAAAACATTTGGATTGGTAAGATTTTTCATGTTTTGAAAGAAATATCTTATGCTCACCAATTCTGCATTTGATCAAAATAGCAAAACTATTAAAACTTTGTAATATTATTACAAATTAAAATAAGTGTTTTCTATTTGAATACATTTTAAAATGTCATTTTTTTCCTGTAATGCAAAGCTGAATTTTCAGCATCCATTACTCCAGTCTTCAGAAATCATTCTAATTCTAATATGCTGATTTGGTGCTCAAAAACATTTTTATAATTCATAATTATCCATGTGACAGATCTGCTGCTTAATATTTTTGTGGAAACAGCATCATTTTTTAATTTTTTCGAAAGAACAGCATTTACTTGAAATAGAAATCTATTGTAAGTAATGTCCTTACTGTCACTTTTGATGCAATGCATCTTTGTAAAATAAAACTACTAACTTTCTAAACAAGACCTGACCTTAAATTTAGAAATTGTACTGCACAAGCTGGTGACTTTCCAATGAACAACACAGTACAGAACTTTTTGATCATTTTGCACTTCCTGTTTTCTATGCATAGTGAGAAATAAACCGCATACCTGATAAAAAAAAAAAAAAAAAAAAAAAAAAAAAAACGGCTATTCAAAGTAGGTGGGATAAGGAGGTTTTTGCTATTTCTCTCATGAAACTATATATCAAAACAAGAGCATTACATGCATTATTTGTCAACACATAAATAGTTCAATGAAAAGCAACACATGCTGAAGCCAGTTATCTATTAAACAGATGCATGTAGTCAATGTGGGAGACAGAGAAATGATTGTTATTTTGGCTCAAAATAGATTTGAAAATGCATTGCTGGTAATAATATATTATATATATATATATATATATATATATATTATATATATATATATAATATATATATATATATATTATATATACATATATATAAATAAGACCTGCTTATAATGCTACAGCACAGTCTGAGATATTGAACCATTTCAGAATCTCATATTATCTAATGAATTTATGGCTCCGCACTGTTTTTTTTTTTCTCAGAATCAATTTAAGACAGGACACTCATTGAAATTGTATTGAAATATTCATATTAGCTGCTCAGATACTTGAACACCCTTTCACACCCATATTGATTATTTATGGAAACACTGTCTGAGTAAGTCAGATTTAGTTTCAGCACCGTCACTGTTCTCATGTATCATGCAGATGCTAAAAGCTATTGCTAACAGCTATTGCTAATCTCTTAGATCTATAAACACAATATCTTACCCAAGAGAATATGACCTTTGGTGTGCATCAGAGACAGGGAAAAGAACATCATACATCATTTTTTTTGCTGACAGATTATAGGCCATACAACAAAATTCTGGTCATATGAGCCTCAAAACATATTTGAGGACATATAAAATTCATGCAGTTATCAAGTTTAGAACAATTATTTCGGTAGAACTTTCACTCGCATAAAACCATAACAATAAATCAGACTTATTTCAAACCATGCAACTGATTTTTTAATTATTTTTTAAAACATTTAATACATTTTAGAATTGTAATACAGTGTTCACAAAAAATTTTGGACACTTAAATGGAAATAGGAAAAAGATGCTTGACCTTTTTTAGACCTAACTTTTATCCAAGTGGTGTTAAGTTTATTTTTTTAGTAGATGTCTGAATTTAGTTTCCCTCAAGTTTAATACTACAAACACTTACTGTTTTCATTTTAAAACAATTGTTCTGTCACATGAAACCTTGTGAAATGAGCGCTTAAAAGTGTGCATCTAATGCAATAGCATTCACACATTATAAGTGTGACTTACTTAGAGTAAGTGTCTTTACTTTTTAGGGCCACTGTATACTGGCAGTTAAAGTTGCTAATGAACTTTAACCATTTCCAATAATTGCCAGTTTAGGCCTGATTCAACAGGCAGAGACACAGAGAGAACCTGTGCAAAAGTTATAAGAATATTTATCAACATTTCAACAAAAATGTTAACTCTTGTTGAAGTATTGATGAACTCCTGAAAAGCAAAAAGCATTATTTTTCCATATTAACTCCATATACAGTATGGACTGTAATCATGCAATATGCTGCTATAGCTATAAGCCAATAAGCATGCAAGGCTAAACATTGTTTTTTGGAAGTTTCACTGCAAAGATGAGGTAGAAAACCCCCAAGCACATGCAGCAGAGAGATGGTGTCACACACTGGCAACCAAACACACATACCTCCTAGGATACAGTATCTGAAGGCCATACATGCTGAAGTAAAATAAGGTAATGAGGTTTTTTGGATCTACAGAAATGTCCAATTACAGTAAAATCAACACTAATATTGCTAAAGCAAATGAGGGAGTGAGTGGCAAATTAGAACTGGGCATCATGCAATGATTTTGATCATTCTTTATAATTAATTGATGAATTAAAAACATTGTCTTACAAACCCACAAACGCACAACATAATGTGTATCCTATAACACTCCTGCAAATTTTATTGCATCATGTAAATTATATATTTTGTCACTTATCAATTTATATTTTTGACCTTTTTCCCAGTAAATTTTTTTTTTTAAATAATATAAAATAATAATATAATGTATAATCTATATATATGATGATGTATAATAATATATTATTATTATACATTTTGTAAACAATTAGTTATTAGAAAAATAGAAAAAATATAGTGGAAAAATCTAAAATACACTACACTACATACTTTATCAACAATCATATTATTAACAAAATTTTGTTTTTTAAAATAATGTATTTTCTTTTATAAATATATTTTTACTGTGGAAAAAAAAGGAGGGGAAAATTAGTTTTTTCAGTGTTCAGGACATCTGTATATAAGTATAGCCATTATTAATTGTAACAAACTGTCAACAGTCAATCCTTATCACCTGCTGTACATGTGTTTAATTCTCCCTTACTTTCTTCTAAACTGAATGCGTCTATTGTCAAAGAGTGTCTCAAACCATCCATGAGCCAGTGAAGAGGAGCTGGTAACATTCTTCATGCCATCACAAGCTCTTATTTTTATGCCAGCTGGACCTGCCCCCAATCTGGCCCACTGAAAGCTGCTTTTTCTTAAATGAGGCTTACGTAACACAAACATGCCACTCAAAACTGGCCAGACTGGCCAAAATAAATGCCTCAAGACCACTGCCATTTCACTGTGCAATAATCACAGTGTGTGGGTATGTATTTATGGGAGATTCCTGCGCAAGAAGAAACAGGGAAATGATAGACAGTAGAAAGAGGCAGAGGGGGAAGTGACATTGTACCTCATATCGCCAAACTTCCTGCTGATGGCATTGCCCAGGTTACTGAAGGCCACTGAGGTCCGCTGTCCAGCCGTGGTCAGGGTCTCAGACGTCTTTTTGTATCTGAAAGAACAGTACAAAACCAGATACTCTTACTCAGATATTCCTATCATAGATGCCATTGATAAAATATTTCTCATAAATATAAAATTTGCACACAAACCTAATTTTTTTTTTATATATATATATATATAAAATGTACACAGTTTAAAACATATTCCATAGGAGAAATTACCTCAAATATGGGTTGTCTAAATTTAGGAATCCCTGGGGGTTCACAAGGGTACTACAGGGGGTTCGCTGAGTTGATTGAAAGCTAATAATTTAACCAAATGTAAAATTTAAAAAAATATATGCGGCTGCACAATTAATCGAAATAAAACTGAAAGCTTAGTGTGATTATCAAATCAAAGGCTACAATTGTGTGACGTGTGAAATTTACAATGATTCACCAGTATTCTGCCCAAAAATAAAAACTTTAGTATATGAAAATATGTAAGTGAAGAATTTTATACATTTAATACGTAATTATCGTAACTCAAGTACCGTTACTTGCTGTGTAAACTAGAATTTGCACCTTTATATATATATATATATATATATATTATACAAGTGTCATTTTATTTACATGGCAACTGTAATTTAAAACAATAAATATTTATAAAATTATTCATTATATAATTTTTTTATACATTTCCATTTTTATAAGAGGTTAAACCAATATAATAACACCACCAAAAAGCCATATATACGTGCAGCACTATATAGAAATAATCTGATAATAAAACATTTGATAATAAATTATGTACTAAAAAAGAACGATAAGTGCTCCTGTAGATCAAGTGGTAGAGCATTGCGTTACAAAGCGCAAGGTTGGGGGTTCGATTTCCCCGGGGTGAAACACATGATAGGTAAAAATTGATAGCCTGATTGCACTGTAAGTCGCTTTGGATAAAAGTGTCTGCTAAATGCATAAATTTAATTTAATTTAACAAAACTTAAAACATGTACACGCAAAAGAACAAAAAGGTGTCTTTTCGGAATTGTAGACAGGAAGAAACTTCACTTCAGTTTTTTCTGTGATCTCGTACAAAACAGGAAGAAATGCTGTTTAACTCCAGAGAATACAATAAGGTAGTCTACAAAGGGACACTAAAGACACAATGCTATTGATACTCTACAGAAATAACAATCAGACATTTAGATAAATGAATATGCTTAAATACAGGTTTGTATTGTATAAAAATGATTTCCTACTCTTTTGTTTTTTTCCCAAATGTCCAATTTAAATAGCAAGTCAACTCAATTCACTTTTTGAACCCAAGATCTCTACATTCCTCAGAACAAAACTCCCATATTTAATTTTACACACACAGTATCCAAACCTGGCACATTCTGATCAGTCTACAAACAACATTTGTGTGTTCCTCACACAAAGCAATAGTATGACTTTAGAAAACCTGGAAGATTTTCGGAGCCCCATCATCCCTCTTTATTGCATGGGAAATGCAGCATGAACATAGTGTGAAACATCTTTTATGATAGAAAGTCTTAAAGGTTCAAACTGACATAAAAGGTGAGTAAATCATGACAGAGTATTCATTTTTAGTGTGAACAGGGTTCTTTAAGTTGTATCATGCTAAAAGTCACATTTCACAGACGAGAGGTGAATCGCATTGTGAAATTATATGCTTTGTATAACAGCACATCTAGAGTGAACCGAGAACAGCCTAAGAGATGGAAATCTAGTCCTTGATGGGAGTATGTGCAGAGAGACACTCTGGCTAATGCAGGAATCATCCATATCGGTCAGCAGACGCCATCTGATCGCTTTGTCCCTCTCAGCCCACCAACCTCCTCACCATGGCAACTGCGACATGAGAAGGACTATTCATCTGAGACGCGCTAGCTAGTATGTCACTGTAGTAACTGAATAACTAGGTGAACATGGGGTATAAACAAAGTCAGGCAGACTTATTACAGATTTCATTTTCACCACAGGTACTGTAACCAGAATGACAACCCAACTAAGAACCATTTAAATTAGTGTAATAAAAAAAAAAACATATCAAATACTCTTTATTAAAACAATAAGAAGAAAACAACAAAAGGCATAAATTGTAGACTTAAAGGAACACTTCACCCAAAAATGAGGATGACGTCTGTATTTACTCAATAAATTCATTCCAAACCTGTTTTTCTGTTGTTTATCCAACAAAAAAAAAGTAACATTATTTTGTTGCTACTTACATACAATAACTAACCTGACAAGCAGAAGCATTTGCTAATTTGGTACAGCAGAATAACTGCATTTTCTTCTTTTGATTAATTGTTCCTTCTTGTATTATTGTGATTTGTAAGTGCTTTCGGTAAAAGCATCTGCTAGATGAATAAATTCACATAATCATTGCTTATAAATGGTTTTCTGTTCATCAAGCTTGTAATTTGTGTATTTGTCTGTGTTATTCCTGAGGGTAGTGATAGTAAACATGCACATCAACATTATTATGAGACTTCATGAGCCATAAAGAGACATGATATAAAAATATTAAGTCTTTACTTGCCTTTCATTGATAATAATAGCTCATTTGTCTGTTTAGTGCGTGCATATAAAGAGAAACCTTGTTGCAATGACGTTATTATCATGCAAATGAGTGTGTGTCTCAGAAAGTCATTGTCTGTCTGGGTGAATGTGAACTGAGGCAGATATGGATCACACTGTGATGGCAATAACCTAAATACACATCGACAGAAGGAAATACCACTGTCAACATGTTCATTCAAAATGCAATTCATTCTCAAGAAGGAAGCCGGGTTATAAACAAACCGGTCAATGTAATATTTGTTCTTTTTTGATGCAAGATATCAAAGTACTAGATTTTAATAAGACAACGATAATATTGCATGAGATATATACAGTATGTGACCCTGGAGCACAAAACCAGTCATATTTTTTTATACATCATCTGAAAGCTGAATAATGTATGGTTTAGTAGGATAGGACAATATTTGGCCGAGATACAACTATTTGAAAATCTGGAATCTGAGGGTGCAAAAAAATTAAAATATTGAGAAAATCGCCTTTAAAGATGTCCAAAGTTCTTTTAAGTCCTTAGCAATGCATATTACTAATCAAAAATTAAGATATAATATATTTACAGTAAGAAGTATCACAAAATATCTTCATGGAACATGATCTTTAGTTTAATATCCTAATGATTTTTGGCATAAAAGAAAAATCTATAATTTTGACCCATACAATGTATTTTTTGTCTATTGCTACAAATATACCCAGCGACTTAAAGGGACAGGTCACTCAAAAATGAAAATTCTGTCATCATTTACTCACCCTCATGTCGTTCCAAACCTGTAGAAATTGCTTTCTTACAGTATGTTGAACATAAAAGAAGATATTTTGAAGATTGCTGGTAATCAAACAGTTGGTGGTTGCCACTGACTTCCATAGTACTTTTTTCTACTATGGAAGTCAATGGCAATCACCATTTTTTTTTAGAACTAGCTTTTGTTTTATATTTTCAGTATTCATTTTAATTATTAGTAAGTTTGTTATGCGCTTTGTCCTTTTTATTAGTATTTTTTAATTGAACTATTTAGGTTTCTTTTTTTTTCAATTTTAGTTAATTATTAGTTAGTCATTTTAGTTGCAACATTTCTAATATTTTTATTTTATTTTATTTCAGTTTCATTTCAATTAGCAAAATTTTTTTTTTTTAAATGTTACAAATCTACATTCAGAAATATATTAAAAAATAATTTGGCTGCATCGGAACTAAACTAATTTGTTAAGCAAAAACTGTACCACTAAACTAACTCGTCTAACACACGTATAGAACTACTAGGTTGTTAAAAATTGATTTTGTCCCATTTTGGTCATGCCTTTTCGCCAAGTGAGCATGGATCACCACTGTTGTCTGTTTGTTTCAAAAAAGATGCATGATGCATCTAATATCATAAGTCAGACTTAAATATGACATAAATCACGAGGGTTTTAGCAAAGGCTACTTACGCTGTGCTGGTCTGCATGTCCGTACCAGCTCCTCGAGAAGTTCTCTGTCGCAGTTCATTCAGGGGTGTGATCCCTAGTTTCTGTTTCAGCTCCAAGTGACGCTTTTCTTTGGAGGCCAGGACTTGTTTCAAAGTAATGATTTCTTCTTCTAACTGACAGAAGGAAAATAAGTCAAGGTTGGGGGCTGAAGCTTAACAAAAGGTAATTCAGTTCTGATATGAAGCCTCCTCTCTTTTTCTTTCTGTCTCATATGCACAACTGTCTTACAGTTAACATCGGCCTTACATGGCTCAGTGGACCGTTGGAGATCTGGGAGGATAAAGTAGCCCAAGAAAAAATGGGGAAAGCTTTGGTCACATGATTTTCAATCATGGGTGGTATGTTCTGGATGAGATAATGCAGACTATTTGTATGGGGAACAGCTCAGTATATTTCAGGAAATACAGTACAGTAGACTGGATCGTATTTCAATGATAATTTGCTTTTAATATGACTGAAATCACCTTACTATATATTTGAACACTAATGCATGTCATTTTTAACTTATAACAGATGAGATAAGATAAGTGAACAGTGGCACATTTTCTCTTTTTAAAAAGTGAGTCACAACATGCAAAGAAGGAAAATGCAGACAGATCTGCAGGAATTACATAACATGCACTATTTCTGCTTGAGCTTTGTAGCCTTGGGGTTCAGAGACTAACATAGTTTCTAAGGATTCAACCTGCCCATTGTTCCTGGTCTAGCACTAAAACACTGGAGAAAAATAACTTAATCAGTTCATTCTCCATTCCTCTCGCTCCTCTTCTGTGACAGTGTTGTTGAGATCCACCTCTGACACCTATCCTCGTCCACTTCCTTTAGAGGCTCTTTTGTCCAAAAAACCTGGAAATAAATGTACAAAAATAGCGAAACAAATGAAAATTACTGTTAACATGCTCAATCAAATGGACAAATCTTTAAGCACACATTCTGATTGCGCAGATTTGATTTCACCGAAATAACTTGTGTTTATTCTCCACATTGAAAATAGTTGTAACAGCTAATTTTTTTAGGAAAAGTAAATCATCATGTGTTTGCACTGTACTCAGAAACGACCCTTCAGTCAGTCTGAAAAGCCTTTAAACACATTTAACTATCACCTTAACAGTGTAATTATCCTACCTCACCTCAGAATGAATGTGTATTTGCAGGTATAATGAAAGGTTGTACAAAAAAGACTGAAAACCCCTTGAAATTTGCACTAGAGGCTAGAGATTGATGACGGTATAAAGGGGCTTTACTGGTTTTCTTTAAAATCACACTAAAGTTTAAAATTGGTCAACTGATTTTACAAACATGATGGCATTTTTACAAGCATTATGGAACGCATGTTTTGAGGCAACATAAGGCTGATTTCAGTCTAAAGCACCTCATAATAGACATGCAAGAGACCTAGAGACCAAACAAACAGTTATTCTCTTACGCATTTGAGGATTTTTAAAACGAACTTACGGTAAAGAGTAGAGGACATGAAAGTAGAAATATGGTTTAATTACCACACCTATCACTGAAAACCTCAACCCAGTTCCCCAAAATTCCAGTTTCACTGCAGAATCACCCACTCAGTACATATGGTTTTAGTTTCATTTTCATTGCAATACATGTCTGACATGACTTACATAAATCAATATTTTTAGAGTATTCATCCAAGAGTGAAAATTATATTGAAATGACAGCATATACTCTGCGTAACGTGAATGCAAACAAAACAGCTCAGACCCCTTTTAGAATTGGACACAAATGTCAAAAAACACCCTGTTACTTTTATAATTAATTTCCTCAGAAACTCAATGTGCTTAAGAAACATAGTGGTGGAGGTCAAAAACACTCATGATTAAAGTGAAAGAAAAACTAAATTCCTACAATAGCTAGAGAAAATGAAAGCTCATATGATGAAGCCCTAATAGCATTTGATATGGCTCCAGTAATGTGAGTAAAAAAACAAAAATGTTAAGGTTGTTTTTTTGCCCACAGGGAAACAAGGGTCACATCTCAGAGATCTGGTCAGTATTACAATGAGAAGAACTGATTATAGAGTACTGTGGCATGAAACGAATGATACCCTTTTAGTGGGCTAATGCAATCAGCAGGTAGAAGAGCAGAGCTGGATTGGTCTAAGCAAAGGAAGCAATGGGATCCTCAGATTCATCATTTTACACCACCACACAGTACGCTTGTACAGAAGATTCAGATCTATCTGTTTTAAAACTAACGCAAGATGGTGCATTGGTGAGCTTGAGGACATTAACATGATAAAATCAGTATGTACAGTAGTTATGCATGTACAGTATGTTATGCATTTACAGTTTCTTATCTTAGTCTTTCATCTACGTACTATATTGTTATTTGCACATAACTCATTTGGATTTAATTTTGAAGCACGTAAATAAATATAGGTCTGTAGATTTCACAGTTTATTTAACACAATTCAACTATAAAAACATGCATTCATCATGTTTTATATTAATATTTATATATATATATATATATATATATATACACACACACACACACACACAATTTTCATGTTATGGATGGCCTAACAATTACAAATTTAGATTTTCTAAAAATATTAACATATGTGATTAATTGTGCATTTATTTTTATACTATTATTTGTAAATTATCTGATGACTTAATCAGCATATCAAACTGTTTTTAACTAGTTTTTAAACTGTTTTCATTTTGGTGGAAAGCCCTTACTTTGGACAAACTTTGACTCTTTCAGCTTTGGTCTAAGATATTTTAAAATGTCACAATATGATGAAAAAAAGTTTCAAAACATAGAGCATGAACATGTCCTGTGGGCTGACATTTTAAAATATGAAAATAATCATATGACATATTCAGAGTCCCGGCCTATCCTCAGAAAAATCACTTTTTCATAGAAACACAACATAACACATGGACTTTGCATATGCAAAATTTCTGACATTATCTGAGAGGCTAACATTATAACCTCTGGGTCTTCAGTTGATGCTAAGATGTCCACACTGTTTTATTTACTTCTAACAAGAATGATTTCTTGATATAGATTTTAATCTTGAAGGTGGGACTATTTGAAGCATAAAGCTGTGCAGAAGAAAAGTTTTTAACTTTATAAAAGCAATCAATCTCACAACTTCCACTCAGCCCTCTTGTTCAGGTTGCCCTCACCAACTTTCTTGATGTCTTGCATCAAGCTCCCCCACTATCCCATAACTTTCGGATTTCCCTAACCTATTTACGGGTCTAACATCTACGAATAAGAGGGAGTCAGAGGAATCATTTTCATGTTAAGATGTAAAATAATTAACCCTTTTCCATTCCATTGTTGCCTTTCTACTGTGTATACATTTTTGTTGAAGGTTTATTACTGGAAAACGAGAGCGTGCGATATCAAACTGGTTCATTCAAAAAACACCAAGATGAAATGCTGAGACATGTAAGATTTAAGCCAAGATCATTCGAAAAGATAATGCTATGGTGAATTTCAAAGGGAAAAAAATTGGTTCGTTTTTTTAAAACTAATTTAAATAATGAGTCGATGTTTCCTGCATGGTTCTTCTAGATGGTTCATACTGGTTTAACTGATCATGTTTGGCTTATAAGCCAGTACAGCTTAGACTGACCTTGATGATGTAGAACATTATTTTTAACTATCTAGAGCTAGGAACCTGGTTGAGCTGGTTAATCAATACAACTTGAAGTGGTTTGGTCATCTAAATCGGTCTTTCTTTCATCAAATAGCATTAAAAAACATATAGGGAAGGAATCATTCTTTTGAGACTGATTCCTTTTTAATGAATTGATAAAATCTGTTTAATGAACTGCTCAAACAACACCACGTTGTACATGAGTATGTCTTCCCATCACTAAAATGACACGAAAATGCAATAAAGAAGTGATAATCAGAAAGAAAAAACTCCTCCATATCTTCAGGACATTCCCTTTCTGGGTTAGTTGTCTATTTTTTTTTCATTAATGGGCCAACTCAGAGTTGATCTTTCTCATGTTCCTTCTGTCTGGGTGAGTCGTGTCACGGTGTTCGGTGTGTCATCTGAGTAACTACGTGTCCCTTCAGGGCAGTGTACTCGACATTCCAGCTTCTTCAATAGCTCACTGGGACTATGCATTCCAGCTCTCTCAATGTCCTCATTTTCCTTCCGACGACGCAACAGATTCTCACAAAGAAATCACTTCACTGTCCCTCAGAGACCTTGATTTCAATGCTGTTAGGAAGGAGGAGGGCATTCTTACTATCATCAGATGAACAAAACCTATTTCTTATCACCACCACTGATAGAAATTAAGAAAAGGACTTCAAAGCCAGACCAGAGATGATCAATAAAACAACAATTAATTAAATATTTGAGATACTATTTTAATCTGTGTAATCTATACTGTTAAAACAATGCTGTCAATTTCATAAACTAATTTATATCACAACTTTATCATAATTATGATACAGTTAATGGGTTAATATATCAGTTACCGCCTCTGGCCTATTAAATAGGTTCTGCAGTTTGTGTAAAATAACTTTTATAGTGTACTTTCTGTAGTAGTAGTCTCCACTGATGCACACGCACACACATCACCACACACACAACCACACACACCACACACACACACACACACCCACACAGACACCACACACACACACACACACACACACACACACACACCACACCACACACACCCACACTACACACACAATCTTGTATCCAACCAATGAACTCAATGCAAATCAGCAAAAATTCTATAAAAACAAACAGCTAATAAACATTAAACCAATTGGCACAAGTTAGTGTTAAATTAATATTATTTATGATACTATTACTACTGTGTTTATTAATATTAATAGCTGATTTTTTTTATATATACGTATACCTTTATGATATCATTACAATTTTAGGTTAAATGTACTTTTTTTTGTCATTTTTTTATTAGTATTTACATTTTCTATTCAGTTTTAATTTGATTTTATTGCAGGTTTAGTGCTAGTAATTTACTTTACTAACAAGCTTGCAAAACAAATACTTTTTAGTTTTAGTTAACAATAGCAATGCTTGTGTTACCGGGCTTAGTTTGACAGCACAACTTAATAGTACACGCTAGTAAAGTGTTTTTCTGTAACAAATGGGAACAAATCCTGTTTTTAGTTTCACTAAATAACACTCCATTTCAATAATGCAAGCACAATCTATTTGGAGCTTGAAATAAAGCACAAGTATAAAAAAAATTTAAGGGCATGGTTTCAGTGAACTAATGCGTAATTTCTTGCCTTGCCGGAGTAATAGGAGGGATTTTTCTTAGTGATTATCTGACTGGATTTAATGCTGACACAGAGGCACACCACAGAGTATTTAGTGAATGGCGGCATTTCCAGATGGTCGTGACCATGCAAAGGGTGTAATGGGTTGCTTTTAAAACTCTGCTAAGCTACATCCTTCACATGAAAATTAGATTGTTTTGAGACTTACCTGCATGGAAAGTTTCTCTGTCTTCTGTGGTTCAGCAGATTGAAAATAAGGAGAACATACATGATCTGATTCATGAGCTGATAACCAAATTGATTACAAAGTACAAAATGCCACTCAAAATCTCGGTAGCACTTTATTTTACAGTCCTGTTCCTCATTGTACATACTATTGTACCTACTATAGTAAGTACAATAACTATGTAATAACTAGGTACTAACCCTGAACCTACCCCCTAAACATAACCCCTAACCCCTGTCAGTTACCTTGTATTGTACCAGAACTTTATCTAAATAAATACACTGTAAGTACACTATAAGTACATGTACGTACACGTACTGTAAAATAAAGTGCAAACCTAAATCTCACAAGAACATGCAATCAGGAATGCATTCAACAGCAAAAAAAAGAACTGAAGTGAGATATTCAACATCATTCAAAAACAAAATTTACACAGACATGCAATATCAAAACCCATGTTGGTCTCATTTCAGGGAACTTCAACATGGCATGCATTTTAAGCACAACAAAGGGTCTGTCAATTCAAAATAATGTCACATTTCTAGGGTTTAGCAGTGTCTACAACGTTTTGAAAGTGCTAAAGTCTTTGACATGGCTGTTACTGCCATCTAAAACTATGTCAAAGAGCTACACACAACTCAGCATCCATCAGCTCAGAGGTGGAAATGGAGTGATCTACATGGCTACAGAGGTTGGGTTGTCACATTCACTTTCAATGACATTACACAGCAAGCTCTTACCCCAGTCTCTATTGCTTCAGGAGTTAGTACGCTTTAGAGTACAGCTCTGTGAAGCGCATGATTGGCAAACAAGCAAAAGATTAAGTGTATAAATGCACAAATGTATACATATATGCACTAACTTTAGCACTTTAAATATTTAAACAACTGATTAATAACATTAAACTATAAACTATATATTATAAATATATTATTTTCAGGTTTGTGTACTTCTTTTACAATAATGCACTATATTATACTGTACTCCTATACTAAATCGTCTACTATAACGAGTGCAAAAAATATACACATGACTTTATATTTTACAATTCACAACTCATACCATTTACTGTATAAATCTACTTGCATTTTGTCTAGTCAAATTCTAAAAATTACATAAATCTAAAATAAATAATTCTAAAAAACATTATAAATTAAAACAAATGATTTACATTCTATAAAAATACACAAACTGCAATTTATTTTAACTTCACTGTACTGTACATACTATACAGTGTGTGTGTATGTGTATATATACTATATATATATATATATCTATATATATATATATATATATATAATTTTTGTCATTGCCATTTACTTAACTACAGCTTAACTATGTTGATGTTTGTTCTATATGTTTAATGTTCTAATATGAATTCATTGGTTATTTGGTTATCACTGGTCTTGCTGGTATACAGGTGCTGATGATACTTGCCTAGATCTCAAACAGTATACAAAAAGTGTGTTTATTACACTGACATTGATTGATAATTACATGACTTTTCATTGCCCAACCCTGTCATTAGAGCTTGTTTAGATTGGTGGAGCAACACAGTACTCGGTGCCAACAGGATGTCTATACTACTAAACTGTACAGTTTTGTTTGGTTAAGACCAGCCAATTCACTGGTACTACCACTGGAACATATCTGGTCACAAGATTTCAATTATTTAGCTAAGGACAGTCACGTGGAAATGAAATGGTAAGGTCACGTGGTTGTCCAGATCCCAGTACCTAAAGGAACTTGAGAGAGAGAGAGAGAGAGAGGGAGGAGCTGCATCCAATTCCCTAATTTGTTTACGTGTTTTTGACAAACAGATCCATGGAAAACTTGATCACAAGTCTGGCTTAAACTCATGCACATCGTTAGAATGAAGCCTAAATGAACTAGACTACAAAAACGTGACTTTTAAATAGCCTAATATTTGTTAGCTGTCTAGTTATCTGTTCTAATCTATCTAGTATGCAAAAATAAAACCAGTAGGCTATAACATCACGTGCCTCTTCAGTGAAGGACTACTCAAGTTATTTGAGGATACACAGGAAAGTGAAAACCATATTTGCAGAAGTATTCAAAAACATTTATATGCACAAGCATATTTACAGAACAATAAGGATGATGAAAGTGTTTGGAAAGTAAGCTCACCCTGTTGTCTGGGCTCCATATCAGCGGTAGTGTGCAAAACGCAGGTCCAGTTCACATTAACAGCACCTCTCAGTTCAGAGAAATTCCCGTCCAACACAACCGCTCCACACACGCACTCTCTGCTCTCAAAACCCCGCCCATTACCGGAGCAGCTTCAGCCACAGACCAATGGGAACTGTTATAATTAGCATATTCTAATTTAATAATACATGCCGTGGTAAATAACAACAGCCGTCAGTTCCTACATAAAAAAAACAAAACAAAGATCTGTATAGATTTATATGATTAAACACTACAACGGTTGTCTGATTCCTACGTAAACTTGTATCTTTGTGGTAGCTGTAATCCTTATTTGACAAATTGTTAGCAACTTGTTTTATTTTTATTTTTTTTAAGCAAACCGTTTTCAAAGTCCCAAATTTAAGTATTTTTAATTCATGTTGCAGAATAATAAAACGGTAAAACAATTTAAGAAACCTAAATCACAGACCTGATTTTACTCAAGACATCTTAAAAGTTCAAACCCAAATGAAAATCCAGAGGCAACACGGCTCAAAATGACGTGAGTTTGGCATACCACACCGATGATGTCATGAGTGACACGTTTACCTGAGAGCAGCGAGTTTACGTTCGGTTAAATTATCGTTCCGGTCAACAGCGGCATCTCCTGGCGAGACGCGGAAAAAACAGAATGCACAGAGATATTTAATATAAAACAATAATTCAACATAAAAATAAAAAAAATGGAACGGAATAGAACATGCTCATTTTTTAAGTAGGCTACAGCTTGTGGCAAGCGATGCCTAGAAGCGTTTACTGATGTGTAACAGAGCTAATATTTATTGACGTGATTACGGGAACTTTAAGATAATTATTAAACTTCATTATTGTAATAAGGAAGGTTAAAACTGTAATGAGTCCACAGCACGCCAAGCATGGATGTACAAACAAAATAGATGATCCCACACAATAATGACACAGTTTAATTAAATGGGTGGTTATCATTGGTCTGCTTCCAACCATGTGCATATGGGACGTATAAGGCAGATCTGTTTCAGAATGTGTTATTTGTCTCTTAGGGGCTTTTTATAGGTTATGCGTTATGAGCACACGGAGTTCATTAAATATTTAAATTTTACAATTCTTATTTTGACCACCAGGTGTCAGACTTGTACAAAATTACCGTAAAAAAAAAAAAAAAAAAAAAAAAAAAGTCAAATAAATAATTCATCTGCAACTACTTAAACTACTTAGCTGGTGTAAATAGAACTGAGGAAAAATAACGAGCCGTGACTGATATGACGAAATGAGATTTTTATGGCATTTGTTTTTTAAACAACTTTTTTTTTTTTTTGCCATGTCTTCTCATGACGTTTTGCATTAAGGTATAAGCCTACTTTCATTTTCAATTAGATGTGTTTATTTTAAAAAGTTAATGATATTAATTTGTTAATATTCCATATTATTTTTAACGAACACAGGCTTAATAAACAATAAAGTTTATCAAACTAAATCATGTCTGGTCAAAACAAAATACATTAAGTACATGAAAAAATCTTTACAACACAGTCATTTAAAATAATAATAATAATAGTTTTTGGAGAATAAAAAGCATTGTGTTCAAATATGAATCCAGAAGTCGCAAGAAACAATAGTTCCAAAAAAATCATTACCACAACATGACATTTATTTGACAACCCATTTTCATTTGAGTTTGCTCGTTGAAATATTCATTAAGCTTACAGGCTTTTCATGAGTCGTAAACATAAATACAATTCATCAAAAACTACTGATAAATGAGGAAGCATCAATAAGTCAATAATATTTGCAGTAGGCTACCCTGTTTTAAGAGTAAGAACTACAACATACAATTGTGAGTCACGCTTTTATTGTATTAAACTGACAGAGATTGATATTTGTTGTCACTCTTCATTGGCCTGCACTGCTATTAGAGCCTGTTCCAGCGGTGGAGCTGGTGTCAACAGGATGTCAGTCAGTCAGCTGACCTCAGGAAGCAGCTCTTCGGCCAGCAAACCCTAACAAAGTGCTTAGACAGGCAGGAAATTGATCTGACTGGAATGTGCATAATCAGAGACTACCAGCAGGGAGAGACTAGAAGGAAATCTGTGAAAACACACTGGTTGTAATCTCTGCTTGCTGATGTTGTCTGACCACACGTGGGGTTCGAATCCTCTGTGTCCAGATGTTGATCTTCACTTATGGATAAAAACGATATCCTAATGGAAAATGCACAAAATTGCACATCAGTGGCACTATGCAGATAAGGATGTAGGCAATCCTTGACTTAAAGGGATAGCTCACCTAAAAATCCTCTCACCTCATGTCGTTCCAAACCTGTATGACCTTCTTTTTTATTTGAAATTGAACATAAAACAATATTGGAACCCCATTGACATCAATTAGGCCTATATAGACAAAAACACTAAGACATTTTCCAAAACATTTTCTGTTTTCCACAGCCATACAGGTTTGGAATGACGTGAGGAATTCAGCATAATGACACTATATCAAAATGTGCTTTCATGCGCTTCATTGTAAAAGCTAGTAGCCTGGCTCTTGGTTGACGTTTCTAAACTTAGCTAGAGACAGCTGGTAGTTCAGCTGACAGCTGCACCCATACCACATAATGAGAGGGATAACAGCTCTGTAGATGAGAAAAAGAAGACAATAGTTATTTTACTCCAACGTGTGGTCAGACTTGCATATTTTATCTCGCTGCACATGCAAATCACAGCAGTAAGCTTTCATTCAGCAGTGACTTCCGTGATGTAGATCACAGTCACCTACTGTAGTTACAGTACGAATTTGTTACGTGATAAACATGTAAACTTGTTTTTCTGACTTTACTGTATTAGCTAAAATAAACATGTTTAGAAATAATTATTGTAGCATGGTAAGATGAACTTTTTAACATTTGCGGTTGGATTTTTAAATGTTTTTGACAGAAGTCACTTGTGCTCAGCAAGACTGCATTTATTTCACTAAAATATAGTAAAAACACTAATACTGTATACTAACACTAACACACGATCCTTCAGAAATCATTCTTGATATGCTGATATGGTGCTCAAGATTATTATTAATGTTGAAATCAGTCAAACAGACCAATTTAGGATTCTTTGATCAATAAAAAGTTCAAAAGAACAGCATTTATTTGACAGAGGAAACTTTTGGGACATTATAAATGTCTTTAAAACTGTCACTTTTGATTAATTTAATGTGTCCTTGCTGAATAAAAGTATTCCTTTCAAAAAAATTAAAATTAAAACTAAACTACTAACCCTAAACAGAATCTGTAGCACAAATTGTGAGCATGGAATACATGGCAAAATAATATAGTCTTTCCCTCCCAGATCACTGACCCTGAGTATGAGCAATTATAATAGTGATACTGTTCTTAGCAAACACCACTAATTAAAAGCCAAGTGAGACCAAATATTGGCAGCTCCTTTTAATTCTTAATTAAATATGATAAAGACATATATTTGCTGTCTGCAGGCCTGAATCGACTCTTTAAATCTGAAAATAAAGTGCAGCAGCAAATGTAACAATAATAATAATAATAAAAATAAAAAAAACACAATGTGCATTAAAAAAAAAAAACACAAACGTAACAGGTGTTGTGGTATAGATTCAGACACATACTACAGTATATTTAGGGAATAAAATATTACGGTCTTTGAAAATCAATCACAGCAGATGTGCTCTCAAAATATACAAAATAAACTCATTTATAGAGTTCCTTTAAGTAAAGTTCAATCCCACTGGTAAAAGGCACCATCTCTGGTGGAAAAAAATAAAATAAATAAAAACAATGCCACCACACCGGCAGTCAAAGCTTTTGGTTTATAATGTTAGCATGTCGAAAAACAGCCCAAGTTAACATTCCGACCAATTTCTGTTGTGTCTTCCTCAATATACGTACAGATAATGAAGTTATCTGCACTGGAGTGAAAAAGCAGTGTGTAGCAGATGTGACGAAATTCTCCCTGAGAATAACAGTGGCATTCACTACCGGACTGAGTGCATCTTCATAATTGATTGTCTCCAAAATCCCATGGATAACAGCTTTGAAATGAAACCTGGCAACCACTTATAATCAGAGAGTTGAATTAGGTAGCATTGCATTGATGATTTTGTATGGGGATTTCCCAAATGAGTATCTCTAAGCCTTAATACTCATATTCCTGATTCTCCTGCCAGACCACGTTTCTATGGTTACAACCTTTCCTGCAACCTTCCTCCAGATAAACCTTTGTTTGAGTATTACATGGCAAGCTCATATCAAAACATGGGACAGACGTTGGACTTGAAGCTTTAGGGGTTGCCTTTTGTTTCAATTTCATTGCATGTACACTAATATACTATGTCTAACGGTCAAGGTTATATACTTGTTGACATGCTACAGTATTCGTTTTTGTAACAGCATGAGACTGAAATAAACCCAACATGTGGCAATGGATTACAGTGGATATGAATCTATAACACTGTGCAATATACAGCAAAGGGACACCTATTTGGGCTGATAGTCTTGAGCAGTGTGCCGCTCAGTGGCTACATCTCAGTGTGCAAAGCTAAAACATACTAGAAATGAATGTCAAAGTTTCCATATTATGGAAATTTGAATGAACATATCTAAGAATAATATACACTTGATTAGAAAATGTTATGCATCCAGCAGTTTGTTCAAGGTGTAAGGCATGCACTATGATTCAGTGTGGGGTTTGAAAGTCAGCATTATGAATATTCTCAACAATTCTTCATTTCTAGGTCACATATTTCTGATGTCAATCATGTGAACTCCTACAGATGGTGAGATGTTCTTTGGATTCTCAAATCATTCTGGATAACATGATCAGGATTCACAATAAGATGCTGAATATAAATTAAGTAAATAGGGTGAATTTAGATTTCATACTGACTTAAAAACAGTCCAGAACTTCTAAAAAAAGACTATTATAATATGGCCAAATTCAAGTTTTTCAGTTCATTTCAGTTGTTTTCACTGTTAACTACTGTATGTTATGCTAATAATAAATTTTGTAATAAAAACAGATATATATATATATATATATATATATATATATATATATATATATATATATATATTACATACATACATTTTATTTCTTATATTAACATAAAAATGTGTTTTTTAAATGCTTTAATCATAACAAATTATATTATCAGAGAATTTCAATTCATGTAAATTTAATTTTATTTCACTCTAATTGTTATGCTGATAATATAATTTGTATTAATAAAAACATTTCAGATTTTTACAAATTATATTATTAACTTAACAATTGCAGTTAACTAATTTAAATATTAAATTAAAGAGATTCAAAATTGCATTTTCAAAAGTGGTCTCAGAGTGGTCTTGTTGACCCCACAGTGTATTTTGAGTTTGGTTTACAGCTTTAGATTTGTGCACATCTTGAACACTTTTGCATGACACAGTACTGATTTGCATGACCTAGATGACCTACAGTACACGTCTTGGTGTAGAGCTGCGGGTCCCCTGTAATTCTGGGCCCTTTGTTTTCCACAGTGCAGTAGACAGAAACGTGTTTTGTTGATCATGCAAATTCCTGCGGATGTTGGCACAGCATGAAGGGCAGGGAGGAATAGAGAGGGGATCAAGAGGGACAGACATTAATTCATCAACTCCCTATCACCAATCACTAAACGCTTACAGATTATAACATCTGATGCACGTCATAAATAGATTGAAGGACAAAATCATTCACGCTGTGTGGCTCCACTGCATAACACATCCTGCAGGAAATTATTACCAGTCTATAGTTCCATTCTGAAAAATGAACTGAATTCAAATCTGTTTGGGGTTTATAAATAAAACATACCAAAAACAGAATCTCCTCAATTAGTCTTTGATCACGATGCCAAAAACGGCATGTGGAGGAAAGGATCACTGTGCAATTGAGGATATTCATGAGAGAACAGGAAAACTGCTGCATCTAAGTGGCCAGTGTTCGGTCACTTGGCACCCAGGGCTATTTTTAGGGTGTTTGTGTGTCCAGGTCCTGAGCAGGATGACCCGAGCTGAATCAGCACAGCCAGCGGCCCGACCCCTGTGAGCGCTTCCTCCTCCTCTTACAGGTGTAGTAGATAGGCAAAGCAAACAAGCCTGCAGAAAGATCAGTCACAACACAGGACGGCTCGGATTTAAATCAAGAAACTCATCTATCCAATTAAGAAAAATTAACCAAATCAAATATATATATATATATATATATATAGGATCAGTGTACGTAATAAATACAGTTTTTTTATCCACTGCAAGTTTTAGAACTTCTGTGGAAGCTGAGCTATTTATATTTAGAAATTATTTTTGTATGGTATATTGATATATTGGGGCACACAATAATTCTAACTAAAATATGTGTTTTGCTAAAATATTTTGCATCCAGAAGTGGAGAACAAATCCCTTCTGCCGTTTACAACAGAACCATAAAATGCAGTATGTAGAGTGTGTTGCAGCAGTAATAACAGACTTTTGTTTTTATTAAAGACAAAGGTAGTTTGTTCAGAAAACCAGTCTAAAAAAATAAAAAATATTATTAATTAATTTTACATTCATTCTTCAATTGTATTTTCATGACTATAAAGATTTTATTTTTTACTTTCAGGACTATGAAGGGTTTTTTCCTCAAATTCCTTATTCCCAGATGTGTCTAATTAATTTTGTGAGTTTGTTTTTCAGATACTTTTTAAAAATGTAATGTCATGCAATTTCATTAGACTTTTTAATGTTCTTATTAGAGATAAAGTGAATCTCATTACTGTTATATACTGAAAACCCCCACATTAAATTAGTATATGAATACATAAATTAATGACAATAAAACAAATATTGCCAAGATGCATATCAATAATTACATTTTATAATATAAAACTATACATTTCTTGGACTAGACAGTTAAATGATACCCAATATGCCCAACTTGCATATTGCCTTTCCACATTTTTGAATTTGGAAATAAAACCATTGTATGGTGGCTGAGAGAGCTCAACGCGCTGCAACTTCAGAAAACACATGCAAACAGAAAAAGCACCAGCAAATTAAGAAAACATCTTCATCAGTTTGACAGCACATGCTCTGCAAATATTGGCAACACAATCAAATACAAAAACACACTGCAAATGCTCACAACACAAACAAAGAAACGTGCTGCAAATACTCACAACACAACCAAATACAGAAACACAAGTACAGACCACAAAGGGAGGACCCCAACAATGCCAAAATTACCCCAACAAAATTAAAATTATCCACGTTTTTTTTTTTTTTATTACAATTTGTATAACCACAGTTGTACAAATACAATGGTTAAACTATGGTTAGTGTAGTAAATCCATGGTTAATTTGTGGTTTTATTTATTTGTAAATATTTTATTTGTAATTTTTGTATGGGAAGTTGTAAAGTAGGTTAGCCAGCTTACATGCGTTCACATTTATAGTAATTGTGTATTTTGGCAGCTTATTTAGGCTAAATAATATATATATAAAAAAAATAAATAAATAAAAAATATCATTATCAAAGGATTCGTATGATCAAGATGTTGAAAAAAAAAAAATCTCACCTTTCAGAGCAAACATTGATAAATATGTCCCAGCCACGTTAGTTTTTTTGGCAATTATTTATAAATTTCCGATGTGGTCTGTGCCTATTTGCAATGAGTTTCTTTATTTGGTTGTTTTTTTTCATTTGCAGCGCATTGAGCTCTCTCGGCCACTGTACCATTGTATTTCATGTCACAACAACATTCATATTTTCACTATAGAACTAAAAAAAGGCCTTAATGTTAAAATGTTACAATTATTTGACAAAATTGCTATAAAAAGCAAATTACATAGTCTGTTTTCTTTTGAATTTGGAATAAAATACAACCCAGACATGTTCCTGACAGGCTTTGTGAGATTCAGGAAGTGTAACACAATCCTTACCTATGACCAAAGCCAGAGCTCCAACAACCACCACGAGGACAATGACCACTGGAGCCACCAGCACTTTACTCACTGTGAAACGAGCAACAGAAAACCATTCAGGCTCACAAAGACAAACACATTTAGAATTTATATCTGCTGCTGGACTAAAAAGAAATGGATGGAGTGCATTTGTCTTTCTCAGTAAATCAGCAGGTTAAAGTGAACCCTGTGACCTGTAGACCAAACACCTGTGTCTGTGATGTATGAATGGTTGGGTATTATACTATGGTTCGTTGCACTAGCCACTCAAACACCGGCTCATGTAAAGTATACACAGATATGCAAACTAAAAGCAGATCATAGAGTCTGTCATATCTTTGTGCTATTACTAACTAGCCTTATTAGGGAGTTAACTAAACTAGCATGGTCTGAAACAGTGTAAACTGCTCCTTTAGGTGCTCTAGTTGCGTCAGAACCAATTGTTTTTGTGATATAACCTAGAAGTGAACATATAGTTTGTCTGCATAAAAATGATTGCAAGGGTTGTACAGCTGTATACAAATACAAATATAAACATATTTAACTTTACAGTTATATACACAATTGTATATATTCACACGCACAACAGTATGTCTGTACACTGATGTTAATTGGTTTTCTTTTAAGGCAAAATAAAATGGCCAATTAACTAGTTGTAACTAAAAAATGTACAGTTAAAGAATTATCATTTCCAAATGTGATTGAGTCCAGTAGGAAACATTGATATATACAGTAAAATGTTATTTTTCCAAAGCAACCCCTAGTACTCCAATAGAACTTAAATAAATCAAGTTGTGTTCTTTGCTGCAAACTCACTACAAACAGAGCCTCGGACCAGCCGGCGCAGATGGGGTTTCTCAGGCAGGTAGCGGTACTTGCATCCAAACACACTCAGGTTGGAAGTGTTCCCCAAAGAAACGCAGATGCCTGTACTTCTCCCCGCAGCGATAACAGAAGTTAGTGTTGCACTGCGTGCAGGTCATGTGATCACAGCCCTCTGTTCTCTGAATGTGGATCTGTTGGTATAAAGAAGAAATCATTTGGAAATGAGTAATCAATTCACAGCGATACACCTTCCAGACATTTATTTTTCTACTTTCTAGTAAGACGTGAGCTAGTGGGGCAAATTTTCTTGAATCTGGGCCAGCAACTGACAAATTCAATTAGTAAAAGCCTAGAGCTCACAAAATGATCATTTACAATGATTACACTGCAATTATTCCATCAAATAATGCACTTCTCAGTATTATGGGTTGAGAAACTCCTTCACAAAGGGAAGGTTCTCAAATGAAATATGTTTGGTAAGCCCTTAGGTATCTGGCTCAGGTATGTACACTATGCCAAACACTCATATTATGATGTATCCTCCAAAGCACCATGAATGCACATGTCTGGATGGAAAACAGCAACGCCTTGTAGAACTTGTTGATCTCTTGCAATTGTGTCAGTGGAAAGAAGAACTTAAATTCAGGATCACTTTGCCCAGACCCCAGTTTTAAGACTGGAATGCCATGTTTCCCAAGACCGTAATTAAAGTTAGACAAGAGGAAAGGAAAAGAAAAACACACAATAAACACAATCCTTCTTCACTATCTCACATTCGGTTTTTACAATGACTCTGTATGTAACTCCTATTAATTTTATATGGGGCATATTTTACACTGCATTTTGTTTTCCCCCTGAAGGCCAGTAAAAGATTTGTGTACTTAAAATAGTGATAGAAGAGTTTTCCACCTCTCTCAAACTTAAATTAAAATTAAATTAAAATCAAAATTAATTATAATTATAATAAAATTAAGAAGGCTTGTTTTTGCTACTGTACCTTTAAGACTTCAGTCAGACTTCACAATAAGGTTCTTCTCACATTAGGTAAAGCAATAGCTAACATAAAAACTTGTATTCAAGTTGTATAAAGAAACATTAGTTAATGTATTAAATGAACATAAATTGATTCAAGATATTATCTTATATATAACCCATGTTAACAAATTGATCTTTATTGTAAAGATCTTATTTATTTTTAAGAAAATTAATACTTTAATTCAGCAAGGATGCATTAAATTGAAAAAAAAAAAAAGACAGTTTAAAAAAAAGGACATTTATAATGTTACAAAAGTTTTCAATTTCAGAGACGAGATTGTTGAATAAAGTCATAATTTTCTTTTTTTTTTGCACACAAAAAGTAATCTCATAGCTTTATAAAATTACGGTTGAACCATTGATGTCACATGGACTATTTTAACGATGTCCGACTCCTTACTACGTTTCTGGCCTTTGAATGTGGTAGCTCTGTTGCTATTTATGCAGGATCATAAAAAAACTCAGATTTCTTCAACAATATCTTAATTTGTGTTCTGAAGATGAATAAAGGTCTTACGGGATTGGAACAACATGAGGATGAGTAATTAATGACAAAATTATCATTTTTGTGTGAACTAACCCTTCAATATACTCATGGTTTATGATGTTAATACCATACCAAATGTGGTATTATGAACATTGGATTACAGTACATAAAGTAATAACTTTTCCATGTCCGAAAATGAATGAAAATCTAGTTTTCCGTATACGTACAGTAAATTTTTGTAGAGCATGTTTATTACCTTGCAGCGTGGACACTTCTGAGCGTTCCTCTGGCCGTGTTCGATGACGCTGGCCCAGTGACGCAACAATTTGTCTCCTTTCCTGTAGTCTCGACACTTCAGGCCTTCGTGCCAGGGCGCGTGGCATTTGAAACACCAGACAAACTGGCACTTTGTGCACTGAATCTGTGTGGAATATTTGAAAAGACAGACACACAGTTTGCTTATTCAAGAAAGCCTTTTTGGCAAACAAAGTCATTTTTAAAGTCAGAGTTTAGACACATAATTCCACATTGTAACTACAGAATGGACAACAAGCGAAAAACCAGACCTTATACTTATGTTCACTCTTGGTGGACATCTGTTGGCTATGACTCTTCAGTGAGGTAAACAGGCTGCAATGGGGACACGGTTTTGTGCTGAAGTCCAGTCTGCTCAGCTCTAAGAGGTACTTGTATTTTGCCAACTCTTCACTGGACAGGTGCGAAATCACCAAACTTTCTTCCAAGAAACCACTGCACTCTGTGATGGGACACACCAAGTGTGCCCGACCCACGTGAACCTTAAAAAAAAAACATGCAATCAGGCAAATATGTTAAAGAGCACAGCATTAATGCAGTGGTAAACCTTTGCATGACTCTAAGTGCAGTTAAATATGTAATCCACCTTGTTTGTGATGTGTGGAGTGTGATTTAGTGTTCTTGGAAATCATGGGTTTTAATCAGTGATTACAAGCGAGGACAGAAGCAAGCAGGAAGTGCAAAAGATCTACGTACACAAGCTACTCAAATAGCCACTGTACAAGCAGCATTGTACCTGAGGTCCTTCTAAGTCAACAATCAACTCTCAAACAATCACTGAAGTACGGTAATACGTGACTGAAGAGGGCTCAGCGGGTAGGAACGAACCCTAGGGGCTAGTTTGCACAGGTTGAATGCGGTATGATTTGTTGATAAATGTACCCTTGTTGAATGACCTTTCCCAGTCACCTAGAGGGAGTTAAGGGATCTCATGGATCAGTGAGATCCATTTCATTCTCATTGTTCACATAACAGGGCTTTGGTGTAGCCCTACAGCTGCGGGACTATGACTATCAGCACCTCCCCTTGTGAGAGGATTGCTGTGCGTCCTGCCTCTGGTCCCCCACCCATCTTCCTCCGCTCCCCCCCTCTGGGATGACAGGATTACGGAGCGTTTCCATTACAAAGAAATAATCTACTCTCCACCCTCCTATTTTTATGCTCAGGCAACAGCATTTAGGGGACTTTATCTGAGGTGACAAAGAAAAGGGACTGGTCAAGAGACTTCTGTAAAATCAGGCAAGTCTTGGGTAGTTGCGATTCAGTAGGAATAAAATCTGCCATCATACCCCTTTAATCATCTGAAAGCAATGCAATCTGATTTAAGACCAAATATTCAACTAGTACATAAATTTAGCTTAGCCTACTACAGTTGGGCTTAATCAGGGATCCTCAAATCTGGCTCACAAGATCCACTTTCCTGTTTAGCTCCAACCCTGATTAAACTCACCAACCTGTGATTTTCTAATGATCCTGAAGACATTGATTAGCAAACTCATGTGTGTTTGATTAGGGTTAGAGCTAATCTCTACAGGAAAGTGGATCTTGCGAGCCAGATTTGAGGATTGCTGGGCTAAATGGATACATTTACACACAAAAAGAATCACTTTGAGATTTTTTTTTTTTAAGAATATCAGAATCATCGGCACTGACAGCCTTGTGAGCAGCGTGTCAACATACAGCGATGTTGTGCTTTGGATGTCCCGAGTTCAGGTCCCGGCACGCGGACCTTTCCCAATCCCGCCCCCTTCTCTCTCTCTCCCACTTCCCTTCCTGTCCTCTCTACACTGTCCAATCAAAAAGGCAAAATGCCCCCCCAAAAATGTCAAAATCACCTCAGTGAGAACAGTAAAATAAGGCACATCCCAATTTGCATACTTGTGCAATATTCTTCATTTTGTTGTAACACTAAAAATTCCAGCAAGTGCAATTAAAAATATAAGCAGATGATGCACTTATCCAAAAAACTAACAAACAAAATCATGGAATATTGGACACCTCATGCACTCAACTGTTCCAGCTTTCTTTACATAGGCTAAGGAAAGGGCCTATTAGACTCCTATGATGGATAACAAAATAAACTTTTCAATCTTGTGCACTATGGTTGAGCGCACAATGTATAGGGACACAGCTTTAATTTATGTAACTTCAGCTTGAACAGGCTTGTACCAGTTTGGGGATGCTGCTGGAGTCATTTTTAAATGATGCACCCGACTAATGCAAAGGATGGCTTTGGTAAACAGCACTAACAATGCTCAGGTTGAGAGAAGGGCTCTCGTGGCTGATTGTGTGGCGTCTTGTGCTCGCAGCAGGTGAGATTCTGAGAGGCCGGTGTGCTTGGAGTTTACTTTAGGATTTTAATGAGATCTGGCACTCCCATGAGAGCCCTTACCTGAGTACGTGGCACCAACTGGTGACAGCAGTGCTAGAACTCCCCCGGGGCCACCCAACGGTTCTTTTTACACCTGTCAGTCTGCTGCTAATGGGCCGACCATGCAGCAAGCACAATAACGGCACTCAGCACCCACGGCTGGCATGAACCATCCTCTCAGTATGGATAGAGAGTCTGATTTTCAGCCTGCCATATCACATGCTGGCATTCTCTATTAACTTTGACATGTTTTCTGATTGACCAGCACCACCTCTTGAGGTGGGCTATCTTCTCGGGGGGAGATATCTTTTTAATGGATATGAAAGAGTGGAGATCTCACTCTTTGAGGCCGACCACATGCCTGCTAAGAATAAATTAGATTTATTACAGTAAACACTCAGTCAACATAAGACGGCAACCAAATTGTTGTGGGAAAAGTGCAGAACAGACATGAAAATTTACTAGTGGCACTCATCTTTCATATCTAGTTTCTAATATTAGCACTAACCAGGTACGGATTACCTTAATCTAGAAGAGTAGTCCTATCCTTAGATGACTTTTAAGAAAACTATACTGCATATGCAGGACAAACCGTATGAGAAACTGTGAGAAAGCTGAACAGCGAGTGGCGGGTCACACACCTCAGGGTGTAAATTGCATGTCAATATAGAAAGTAACTGAACATTTTTTATTTTCTGAGCAGATTTCCTGCATCACCTCATCTCATACATCTCAAGTGCCGTAGGTTGTAAGTAATATTAGGTCGAGCAGAAACTGTATACATTCATACATTTAAATGGATTAGTTTTTCTGCAAGTCCACTAAAGGTCAGTGAAACCAACTATACAAATCTTCTAACAAAGCTCACACAATCTGATTCCTTATATTAAATCTATTGAGGCATATATTGTACATCAAAGCAAAAATTCAAAAGCAGAAAGACATTTTCAAAAAAATGTAGGCATTAATCCAGTACTGTGCCTTTTAAATGCTGCTTTTACAATGCCAAAGCAGACATACCTGTAAATGTTTCTTTTAACAGAGTAAATCTTTTACCAATCTTCGATTTCATAATCACGCAATAATATTGTCTGCGATTTTCTTGCGTAACTTGTCAGAGAACTACGGCTCTGTGTAGTAAATGCTGCTCCATCTGAAAGCACATGATGATGATTTACTGCTCATTACAGAACCGGCTTTACTAAAAAAATGTGCATGACAATCGCATTCGATTAATCGTGCAGCCCTACTTGAAATTGCATCATATGACCCCTTTAAATAAATGCACAACACATATGCACATCATATGTTTATATAAAAAATTGCTATTATTGCCATTTTAATCTAATGTTTCTGGAAATTTGGGATGTATAAACCTTCATGTCTGAATGATTAGTCTGTCTTAAGGAAAACCTGAATAATTAGGATGATTAGGGTCCAACAGACACTGAGTTTGTTTAGGGAGGAATTCACACAGACTGCATGCTTAGGTTCAAAAACAGCTGGACAGGGAACAACAAAATAGAACGGAAAGAAGGGATCTTGGATCACACATTAAAAAAAAAAAAAATACAGAACTATTTTTAACTTGATACGTTCATGATGCTGAACACAAGCTTTTTTTACTAAAGCAACAATCAAAAATAGCAGACTGAAGAAGTCACAGTTTATGCATAATAATGGAAACATTACTTAGAGCAGCCGTTTTGAGGTCTGACAGTAATTTATTGTTGAAGTCTATGTATCTGTAATAAAAGCAGTGTTTTGATGGCTGTGGCAGTGCTGCTTTAAAGGGTATACATGTAAAAAGACAAAAACTCTCAGAAATAGTTTACAGAGCCAAACGCTGTCAGCACATTAGACAGCTCTGAGAAGTTCTCTTTATTCATCTCCTTTGAAGCAATGCTGCTAAAAATATTTACTACAAAAATCTAAATAAATCTGTAGATCTTAAACTCCTAAATTACTTATTTGATGAAATACCCTATATGTTATTGGTGGGTATGATTACATGTTTAAAGGTCAATTTACACTTGCCCATAAACATGTTATACCAACAACATGAATGTTTTTTTTTTTTAATAAATTATAAATGAAAGATTACACTTCTGGATCCCATTTTGATTTCATTCTGATTTCAATTTTGAATTGCACATAACACATTCATTTCAAAAGCATTAATAAATAGTCACATTATGAGACTGATGTCAACTGATATCATTACGACTATCCAAGTTTCTTCAAGCATAATAAGTAAACTACTAATAAACCCAGTGCAAGCAGCATTCTGAATTATTACTCCTAAGAATGAATCAAATGGCCTTGCCATAGGCTTCTGACATTTAGACCAGCCGCCAAATTTGCCAAACCCAACACAAAGGGCTGAAATGAGAAACAGTGGCTTGGTTAAGTTAAATATTAGCTATTTAAATTAGGCTTTTGTAGTGCAAACCTCTTTCCATTTCTCTTCAGCAAAAGTGCACATTAACCGATCGCCCTTTCCTTTCATCTGCTTACAAACCATATTCACAGCATTCATTTGATCTCATATATTCTTATTATATAAATTGCTTTTGAAATCATGCACCACAGGCCTAAAACTGACTGCAATGAAAGCAGGATTGATGAATGTCACATTTAAAAGTAGATAAGCGCACAAATGATCATTCAAATCATACAACAAAAGGGAAAACTTAACTCATAAACTCCAATGTTAAAGGAATAGTTCACCCGAAAATGAAAGATATTTTGATGAAAGTTGCAACAGTCCATAAAATTAAAGTCAGCGGGGTTCATGAGAATGATCGTCGAGATGGGTACTACTGATATAATTTTGTGTAGAACTGAAGAGACACTGTGCGAGATGCGGCTTGTGCACGTGCTTCAGGTGTGACTCAGACAGCAAGACGAGACAGCAAAGAGTTGTTTTCTTCAACTTATTGCACTTAACTCTTTTTTATCGTCAAGCAATCCTGTGCTATATGCATCAAAATAAAATGGTTGCAACGTTTTGATTTAAGTAGCCTATTATTGAAATTATTCAGATATCGCATGCCTTTGCGATATGCATATTGCGATATTTACATTTGCGATATTTCGATATATCGTGCAGCCCTAGTCCGAGCAAAGTTTGTCATCAAAGTATTTCTGTATAATTGCCTCCCAGAACTGTTAAACGACTGTATTTCCAAACAACATCATCCATCTCCGAAAGCAATAACCACATTCATTGTGTTGTTCTCTTCTCTGCTCGTACTGAGGTGCAAGTAATTTATTAGCCTATATATGAAAATTATTATATTCAGTAGCTTCTCCTACTTTTTTTAGTGATGTATAGTGCATGTTTTATCAGGAAGTGGCGATTTTGTCCTTTTTGACTCATTGGATGGAAACGGTGCTTGTTCGCAAAAGTTTTGTGCGATATTCCAATTTTGCGCATAAGTTAAATTTGCAACTTTGGATGGAAACCCGGCTAATGAGAGTGAGTAAATTATAACAGAAATGTATTTTTGGGTGGACTATCCCTTTAAATTAAATAATACTAATAACATAAAAACCCCAAATCTAGTCATAGATTGCACTTCACTTAAAATTTTTGTAAGCCTAATGCTCACATAAAGGATGTTTTCATGTTTTCAAGTAGCCAGGACCAGAAACAAAGTACTTACAGTATGTATTATGTCACCTTGTTATGATGCTGTACACAGCTGTAAAGCTGTCATTGGATACGATTCAAACAGACAGGTTTTACAGGTAATCAGCTTTTTACAGTATATCCATGAATAGAAAAACACACGCTGCTACAATGAGAGGAGTGGCGATATATCTGCAAGCGGCTATGTAAACAAAATTCTTTTTGGCAGCATCATCATCATCATAATTGTGCACTCCAGAACACAGACGAGAAAAAAGGTCTAGGCTTGCAGCTAAACAGGCCAAGTGAGCTCACCAAACACTGCCACAACCTCTGCCTGACCCCCAAGATTATTCATGGGGGCAATAAATCTGATTTGAAAGAAGAGCAGCAACAGTCAAACTAACATTACTTGATTACGACCCCAAGATCGCTCCAGAAGGGCAAATTTGTTTCTATGTTCCCTGCAAACCGCACACAGACCTTCCAGCAAACAGTCATGTAATGTAATTAGGGCAGAGAGAGGCTGAGCTCAGTGATTAAGCAATCAATTACAGCACAATTTCTTCCTCCCCTTGCCAGCGACATGACTCACTGCCACTGGGTAGAACAAAAAAACAAACAAACAAACAAAAACTTTTCTTGACCTTTTCCTTTTCTAGACCAAATTCTTCTGTGTTGCACAGAAGAAAGAATGTCATACAGGTTTGAAATGAAATTAGGTTGGGCAAATGATTGTTTAAATTTTTTGAGTGATCTATCTAAAATTTCAACAGCCAATCTAAATGTCTAATACTTTAAACAGAATTAACTTGTCCAAGAGGTTTTTATCAAGCAAAATGTCTAGCTAAAGTACCGCATGCAAACCAAAACACAAAACGTCAAAATAAAAATGCCTGGATGACCATGCCTAATCTGAATTTGTTTAAATATACAAATAAGTAAATTTTTTTTCAAGTTTAACCAAAGCCCTGATAAGACTCGTTTTTACACATGCTGGTGTGTCATGTATCTTTCTGAGGAACTCAGGAATGGTCATGTTTTTGTTTTGTTTATATCACACAGAGATGACTGTATTGTGTTACACAACAAGGGCCTCTGCTCTGCGGGAAAGGGAGTACTAAAATGACTAAAACTAACATTTCCAAGTCTATGATGGTGACCACATGGGCCAGACCAAGCAACACAGGAAACGCATCACTTCTCCAAAGCGGGACAGGACAGGCTGAGAACGTTTTCACAAACACAATGGAGAACTTCTCCATTAACAAACAGAAACATGCTATAATTAGAAGACAAACAATTAAGAAAAGCAAATATCAGGCTGGCTGACAGGTGCTCTTCCAACAAAACATGCTTGTCGAAACACCTTAGATTACCTTGTAAAGACCATAAACATGTAATCATGGAGTATCACAGTATTACCATCCTTATACCAGGGCATAAAGACAGAAAAGCACATTAAGATGACAGACGTTTCACAGCTTCAGCAGGATGTGATTCTCATTGCTGGCACGTAGAGGCATATTAGGATTGCATCAGTCCACTTTAAAGGTGGTTGTAGACACAAACAAAGAAACATCCCTGATTTTATTCAATGCTGAAAAGAAAGGAAAACTGAGATGGTATGGGTGTGGATACCTGTGAGATGATGTATCTTTTCAGACATTCTTCACAAACTGCGTTTTTGCAACAGTGTAGCGGTACAGTTTGTTTGTCATCAAGACAAATACGACAGGTTAAAACAACAGATAAGCTGCTGTCAGTGTTATAAGAGCTGTTTAATCCAGACAGCATCAGGTCAGAGACTGTATAGGGCTCTGGATAGTGATCATGGTTCAGTTCTGAATTTGGCAAGTCGATGGGAGGTAAAACCAGCACATCTGATGATGATGATGATGATGGTGATAAAGATGTAGCTTGATGATCAGATGTTGTTTTCTCAACAGGTATCCTATAATTATCATTGGCAATACAGTATACGGTGCAGTAAACATGCTCTTTTGATAGGCTGGGATCTTCACCACTCTTCAAATCAATATTATAATCAATATGATGATTCCCATCAGGATCTCCCAGTCCTGAGTTGCTCTCCATGTTTTGTTGGAGACTTTTTGTGCTACATTGCATCCTTTCATCATCATTCTCATGACCCAAATCGTTCAGTGTGATGTCAAATCCTACTTTCTCCAGGTCTTTGGGATCTTCTGGGTCTCTGATAGTGGAACCAAAATTCCTCCTTAAAATGTCAACGGCTCTTATGGTTTCCCTCTCGTTATTTTCTTTATTATTGCCTCCTGGCTCATGTTTGTGTTTATGAAATTCCAAAACATCCTTCGAGGATAACGATAATGATGATGGCACCTTCGCGTCGCTGCGGCGGGCATCCCGGCCGAAATCAGTGCTCCGCGTCCCGCTGGATACATGGACAGATTCCCCATCGCGTCCAGTACAACCAGGCATATTTTGAGCGGTGACATTCACACACACGGAAGACTCATCTTCCATTCCCAAGCGGTCAACTTTCCATTTGTGCGAAAACACACACAGTCCGCTTTCAAACTCACAAACTAAACACAGAGCGGGTAACTATTACACCACTTCCGGGTCCGAAATCACGAATCCTACTACGGCTAAGCCTCTGCTCATGAATATTAATTAAGCAATGTTGACGTTGCGCTGAAACGTTCCAATGGCACAAGGTTAACTTATGAATATTAATTAGGCAGCTTTGACGTTATATCTATTTGACGTAAGACTTTGTTTATGAATATTAATAGAATCCTTCAGCGTAGTAGAATCAATAAATTCACTCTGTAGGTGAAAACGAGTACTGTTTCATAACCTATTAAATGCTCTGCGTATCTAATTATAATAATTACAATTAGAATAGGCCAGATTATACAAATAGTAGTATCTTACGGCATGTTGTTACAGAAAAAAATATTACGTTTCTCTTTTTATAGGCTAATTATTATTATTATTTTATTATAAACATAACTAAACGAATGAAACAGCAACATGATTAAAAACAACAACAAGTTTTGAACCTTCTTAGAACTGAATAAAATCGAATATAACTTTTCTTGATTTTATTACAACACTGAGAATGATTAATTTTATGTAGGCTATAATGTAATCGTTGAGTGTCTGTCTTATCTTGATTAATTTAATGTGTCTAGACACTAGAGGGAGGTAGAGCGTAAGGTAAAAACGAATCTCAATTTGCAAGCTTTAGATTGGTTCTGCTTCAGAAGCTAAGAATGTTAGAAAAATAACGACATAAGCAAATGCTGAGTGTGATGTTTCTTTGGAGGAGTTAACCGTAAATGAACCCGGTAACAGGTCACTTGGGCAAGCTGTACAAGCTGAATCATCATTCTGCCCCACCTTGCTGATCTCCTTTAGGATAAAGAGGCCCCAGGGTCCCTGATTATATTTGCACATTAACAGCATCTTTAAGCCATGTAAGGTCAGAAATGAAAAATCTACAAACAACAAGGAAATTAAAAACAGTTGTCATTGCTAAAGATTTGAATAATACAATAAAGCCTACATGTAGGCAGCATATGTAGCATGTTAAGAATTTCACATTTTATATATCAATTTGCATTAATAAACAGTGCAACTTTTTGCTTCATATTATGCAAGCGCATCTAAACACAAAAAGGCTATTCTTTCCTTGAAATAACAGAAAGTGTACTGCTTCCCAAGATGGCTTTTTAAACTGAACATATTTGACAAATAGGCACTGTTCTGTGGCAATTTATAAAAGCGTGACACAAACCCGTCATTAATTAATAAATCAAAATCATAGAGATTTGTCATGCTTAAACATCCATCTGTTAGGGGGCTAATTTAAAAAATTCTAAGGAGTGACCATCTGTTATTATCTGTGATGAACCAAAGAAGGGTCACAATGTCACAGAATGCATTCAAGCACACGTCACACGTTCAAAGCAACCAAATCCTGTGCTACACAGAGGCTCATCTGAGTTGTAGAAGCAAAGAGTCCCTCCCTTCCTCTGCCTTGAGACATCTATATTCATATTTTCTGGCATTTTAAGTGCCTAAGTGGATACAAAAGGTTGGATACAAAGATTAAGGAAGAAAAACTAATTAGCCTGAGGCCAAAGAGTTTCTGGGTGGTTGCAAGGATGTTGCTATGTAGTTGCTATGTATGGTTTATTTATTTATTATTATTATTATTATTATTATTATTATTATTATTATTATTATTATTTATTATTTATTATTTATTATTAAAAGTGAAAGTGAAAGTGACGTGACATACAGCCAAGTATGGTGACCCATACTCGTAATTCATGCTCTGCTTTTAACCCATCCAAAGTGCACACACACAGCAGTGAACACACACCCGGAGCAGTGGGCAGCCATTTATGGCGTGGCGCCTGGGGAGCAGTTGGGGGTTCGGTGCCTTGCTCAAGGGCACCTCAGTCATGGTATTGAGGGTGGAGAGGGCGCTGTACATTCACTCCCCCCACCTACAATTACTGCGGGCCCGAGACTCGAACTCGCAACCCTTGGGTTGCAAGTCCAACACTCTGACCGTTAGGCCACGACTTCCCCAAAATATTAATGATATTTATCATTATTCATCATATCATCATCATCATATTATCTATTATCGTCATCATCATCATCATCATCATTATTATTTTGCCATGATACTTTATAGTTGCTAGGACTAATTTCATTGTATTGCGACTTGTTTCCGTTGTGTTGCGGCTTGTTTCCGTTGTGTTGTGGCGATTTTGTTGCGTTGCGACTTGTTTCCGTTGTGTTGTGGCGATTTTGTTGTATTGCGATTTGTTTCCGTTGTGTTGTGGCGATTTTGTTGTGTTGCGACTTGTTTCCGTTGTGTTGTGGCGATTCTGTTGCGTTGCGACTTGTTTCCGTTGTGTTGTGGCAATTTCGTTGCGTTGCGACTTGTTTCCGTTGTGTTGTGGCAATTTCGTTGCGTTGCGACTTGTTGCCGTTGTGTTGTGGCGATTTTGTTGCGTTGTGATTTGTTTCCATTGTGTTGTGGTGATTCTGTTGTGTTGTGACTTGTTTCCATTGTATTCTGGTGATTTTGTTGTGTTGCGGCTTGTTTCCATTGTGTTGTGGTGATTTTGTTGTATTGCGACTTGTTTCCATTGTGTTGTGGCGATTTTGTTGTGTTGCGACTTGTTTGCGTTGTGTTGATTCTATTGTGTTGTGATTTGTTTCCGTTGTGTTGTGTTGATGCTGTTGTGTTGTGATTTGTTTCCGTTGTGTTGTGGTGATTTTGTTGTGTTGCGACTTGTGTCTGTTGTGTTGTGGCGATTCTGTTGTGTTGCGACTTGTTTCCGTTGTGTTGTGGCGATTTTGTTGTGTTGTGACTTATTTCCGTTGTGTTGTGGCGATTTTGTTGTGTTGTGACTTATTTCTGTTGTGTTGTGGCGATTGTATTGTGTTGCGACTTACTTCCATTGTGTTGTGGCGATTTCATTGTGTTGCGACTTATTTCCTTTGTGTTGTGGCAATTTTGTTGTGTTGCAGCTTGTTTCCATTGTATTCTGGTGATTTTGTTGTGTTGCGACTTGTTTCCATTGTGTTGCAACTTGTTTCTGTTGTGTTGCGGCTTGTGTCCGCTTGTGTTGAGGCTTGTTGTAATTTTGTTATGTTGCGACTTGTTTCCGTAGTTTTGTGGCTTGTTTCCTTTGTGTTGTGACTTGTTTCCATTGTGTTGTGCTAATTTCGATGTGTTGCAACTAGTTTCCATTGGGTTGCAGCTTGTTTGTTGTGATAATTTTGTTGTGTTGTGCACTACTGGGCCACCGTAAAAAAAATAAAATAAAAAAATAAAACAGCATCAGATCAAACAATACAGGTCCTTCTCAAAAAATTAGCATATTGTGAAAAAGTTCATTATTTTCCATAATGTAATGATAAAAATTAAACTTTCATATATTTTAGATTCATTGCACACCAACTGAAATATTTCAGGTCTTTTATTGTTTTAATACTGATGATTTTGGCATACAGCTCATGAAAACCCAAAATTCCTATCTCAAAAAATTAGCATATCATGAAAAGGTTCTCTAAACGAGCTATTAACCTAATCATCTGAATCAACTAATTAACTCTAAACACCTGCAAAAGATTCCTGAGGCTTTTAAAAACTCCCAGCCTGGTTCATTACTCAAAACCGCAATCATGGGTAAGAGGTTAACCCAGAAGGCCATCATTGACACCCTCAAGCGAGAGGGTAAGACACAGGGTAAGACACTTTTAATGGCTAGATGGCCAAACCTTATATAGAGTAGCTTTAATAATCAAATTATAATGGTTTATTCCTGAAAACTTCAGGAACTTTGCACTGAGAAGCCATCAATTAAATGATTCAGTCCTGTGGTAAGTCATTTTGTACAGTGTTCCCATTAATACTGTAGATAAAATATTATGCATCATAATAATGATTCAACTATTTATGGGGTCTTTGGCAAAGAGCCCAGACTGTGTTTGATGGACAGGGCTGAAACGATAAGGTAATGGGAGGGAAAGCTTATGCTATCAAAAAGTGCAGAGAAGAGCTCCAGTGTCAGCAGAGTTCTGTAGCAAAATCTTTCATCCCTATATATCACCTCCTTCCAAAGCACACCCGTATGTGCTCCTTAAAACACCCTACAGTCTTTGTATAGAATGAAATGTGGAGATAGGACACTAGTTTTATCCCTCTGAAATATTGAAGCACAATTGATTTCCATTTTGCACTCTGTGTTCAACACATCATCTAAACGTTGTGGGGCTTCACAGATTATGACGTGACCTTCACGTGCAGCTCAAAGCGCAGTGCACATACAGTATCTCAGTATAGTTTCAGTTGATTTCTGCTTTAGACTGGGTATCTCCATATATACCCAATAACTTAATATACTACAATAAATAACACTAAAACTGAAAAAATAAAAATAAAAAATCATTTCTAATTTTCATTTATTTAACTTTATGGACTAAAATAAATAAAACTGAAATTTAAATAATAATAATTGAATAATTGAAATATTTCAGCTAGATGCATTTCTAATTTTTATTTGATTTAATTTGCTATAGACTAAAATATATAATACTAAAAATGAAAAAAGAAATTCAGCTAGTTGCTAAAGCTACATTTCTCATTTTCATTTAGTTTAATTAAAATAAATAAATATATAAAACTATAAGAAATATAAATGTAGAAAAAAATGAATAATATCTTAATGATACTAAAAGATAAATGCATGACTGATTAGGTCTGTGTACATGTGATCTTTAATCATTTGCTTCCCACTGGGCAATTGCACAGCACATGACTGTAAAACAAACAAACAAACAAACAAACAAACAAATGCCTTGAACATTGATGAAAGAGGTAACACTTTATTTTAGGGTCTCTTAACTAGTTGCTTATTAGCATGCATAACACTAGAATATTAGCCATTTATTAGTACTAATTAAGCACATATTAATGCCTTATTCTACATGACCTTATTCTACATCCCTAATCCCTCCCAATACCTAAACCTAACAACTACCTTACTAACTATTAATAAGCAGCAAATTAGGAATTTATTGAGTGAGAAGTCTTAGTTAATCGTGAATAAGTGTTACCATGAAAGAACAAAAGGCAGTGTGCAGCTGGAACATGTGATGCTGAAGCATATCACTAGTGCTGTGAGGGAAATTCAGGGCTTGTGGCGTATGATTAACAGCGGTTCCTTTTTAAGTGGAAGACAGTTGTCAGTGACAATGTCAAAGCTACAGTCTGTTGCTAGGCACAGTCACTATGTACTGTATGACATGTTACTATACTTAGAAATGACATAATAAAGCAAAGAAGTGAAGTAACAGAGAAGAGAAGCAAAATAAAGAGTCATTGACACAGTCTGGTTTTATTTACAGTCATTCTTTAAAAGTAACAGAAATAGAAAAGGCTTATCTATTCAGAACTCAGCACTGAACCCAATAAAAAGAACCTGGAAAGCTGCTTAAAGCATCTACCATGAGTGTCATTTGTTTTAGAATATCAGTTGACCATTTAATTAACGAGAATGGTTAAGCTACTCTTACAATGTATTGTCAAATAAAAGCTATATTTGTGATTTCGTTCGGACCATGTTGTATACTCCACAAGAATTTCAACTAATTTCTAAATCCATATTTTTTATTTACAGTTTTGGTTAGAGCATTGTCATGGTGACATCACATATACTCCAGGGTAGAAGCATCATGCAAGATTTCCTGAACCTGAAGGGTATTCATTTTCATTCAGGTTTCTTTCAGCTCATAATTACTGTATGATAGTCAAATTTCACATGAACACTGTCAAGTCTTGTTTTACATGTATTAATGCAGGGTAAATCTCACGTAAGCTTAGACTGTGCCTTGCAAGTATATTGAGAGCAAGATTTTTTTTTTTTTTTTTTTTTTTTGCCTTAACTTTGCCCTGTTTATTTGATATGATAAAGTCTAATCAAGCACCATGTTGATTCAGGATGTATTTACAAATGTCTTGAAAGTCACTTGCACATGATGTAAGTCTCGCTCATCTAAAATCTGCTCATCTTTGAGCAGTAGAGGCAATCAAAAACCTTCAAACAACTGCAATTACACAGGCAAATCTCTGGAAAACATGTTCAAATCACATTTCACCGTAAAAATAATTAAGTAAAATAAATAAAATGAATGCTTTAAAAATAATAATACAATATTAGGACCATATATTAAAGGTGTTCCATTAGGATATTCAGGACTAAGATATTTAAGATATTAGTTTTCAGATATTAAGATATTAATAATATTTTTAAGGACCATTAAGGTCCTAAAAATAATCCTATTATATATATATATATATATATATATATATATATATATATATATATATATATATATATTTATTTATAATCAATCCTTTTTTTAATTAATCCTTTTTTTAAGACCATAAGGTCCCTTATTTTGCAAGACATTTAAGATATTTTGTAACACTATTGTTATAACGTTCTTTCTCATTACCATTTTGTTTTATTTTTAAATTCCCAATACTCTTGATGGTCATTCTCAATATCTAATTACTGTAATATTCTCCTTGTGAAATTAAAAATGACAAAAAAAAGTCATATTTCATAAGGCAAAATATATTTTCTCTCTTTTTTTTTTTTTACTTTGGGGATGAAATATAACCTCAAATATGTTCTTGAAAGGTTCTGTGAGACATACCCATACAGCTTTCCTTTCCTAGTGCCATCACTCTTATTAATTGCAGTGCCATCATTCTTATTAATTGCATTACCCAAACTAACATTTATCACTTCATATTGAGTCGGATGCAGAAAGATTGCAGCAAAAGACTGCAGGGAACTATTTGCCAGTGAGGTCTGGAGAGTGGTCTTTATTAAATATCTTTATTAATTATCAAAGCCACTTAGCTTTCCCAGTGCAGTTCACAAGGGGTTTGATTAAACACAGCTCAGTCAGACCCTCTGTTTATGTACAGCCGTTCTGGATGAGAGCAGATTGCCATTTATTGGAATGTTAACAGGATGTCATTTGAGGCACTTTCTCTCAGAAAATTCCATAAACCGCAGATATACGTCAACTCCACACAGGTACTAGAATCAGTTTAAGGGAAAAGATAATATACAGTGGAGAAATACATATTTCATCATCCATTATCAGTTGAAGGAGGGGAAAAAGCGTTATTCAGCTGCGTTTGGCATGGTTGTCATCCGAAGGCTACAATATGCACAGTATTTTATGAGATTGAAAGTGCAGCATTAAAAAACTCTTTGTTGGTGTTCATTCAGGAGGCAGGTTACAAAAGAAGTCATACAGCACAGCTAAATCAAGGGGGAACATCTGAATAGCTTCAGCATCTTGCGCAATTTTAACCTCTCGCTTAAAAGTTGGGGAACTATTGCATTGAGAAATCATTATTCTTGGGTTCCTGTTACTACACAAAACAAAGCGTTCTAACCCGATTAGACTCTTCCACACATCTCCTCGCACATCACATCACTAGAAATACTGCATCTCTAATCCTACCCCTCTCAATATGTACAGGAATATCGAAAAAAAAAGGCCCACTTACACGGCATAATAAATTATTAGTCTACTACAAAAGAGTGAACACCTGCACACGTTAAAAAAAGGCTTAAAATAGAAAGAAGTTACAATTGGTTTTCTATCCTTTATCTTGTTAACAACACCGTCTTAAAAAACAACAATATTCACAAGTAACCTTTTGGAGCGACTGCTACCCCGTCTAAGGTCGGCCTATGTCTAGCTGAAAGATATTAAATACGCGACAGATTTTGACACCTCATGCAAACAAATACGGTTGATCCCATGTTGACGTCGAACGGATAAAATCATATTTTTTTAGGACTTTCGTTTAACTCCAAAAAATATGAATCTCTTAGCAGCTACTGATTTTTTATTTGTTTTGTTTTTGTTTTGTGTTTTTTTTTTCATAACTGTTCTTGGCACTTTCAAGACAAGTACATCCAGGAGAAAGAAGAAAAACTACTTGGGTTGCAATTAAACACCAACGGCAATTCCAATGCTTGGAATGACCCTTTGTAAACACAACTGGAATAATGACTCTCGACTCCAGTCACCATTTGAAAGATTGTAGGACAAGATAACTAATATCATACTGACTAGTTAATGAACATTCTTTAAGTATGGATGGTTTCCGTGAAAGCCAGTTGGAGACACTGACACTATATCCACTCGGTCAATTGCACGATTCCTAGTCTTTCTTATTGCAGATCTGTCCGCTCAATCTGCTCCTCTGTTTTGCACTGCTAATGGCCGCAATGATGAGAGTCTGCTGAGGGGTTTCTCCACACGAGGGCTCTCTCGCGCCTGAAGGCAGCGCTCTGGGCGTAGACAAAGAAAATCCACTTGGAGTCTTTGAGGTTAAAGTGTCGGTTCTGTGTTCCTCCGACAGTTCGTAAGACACTATCATGTTAAGACATTTATGTAGAAAGTCCAAACATCAGTTTGTTGTTTTGATTGGCTGATAAGGCAGTTATCCTTTTACTTCGCCCTGTGAGAAAAGAAAACAAGTGTTAAAACACTGATCTTGACAGTGTAAACATAATAAATTACAGTGATTGACTACTTGATTAAGCTCAGCTGGGTGAAACAAGGCATATTTTTGTTTACAAAATATTTGAACACTTAACATTAAAAATGTATGAATGCCACTGCATTAACTAACAAAATATCAAACCAAATGGCATTCCTATTAAGAAAAGACAGCACACACAGATGTGTCATGAAATCTTGTCTTTTGGGAGACACCAGTGGCACTTTCAATTGTACAGTTTGCGCTTAGCGTGCAAACTAACACCCATCATATGTAATTATTATTTTCTTATTATTTTTTAAGTGATCATCATGCATTTATTTTGAGTGGCATGAGGTGCAGGACTCAACTAGTCCAACCAGATTTAGACATAAGTAATTCAAACGACTCCGTCAATTAACATCTGCATGTTTGTAAAAATAATAATAATAATAATTTTTTTACTTGAAACTAAATGTTTCTTAATCTGTCCATATTTCTCACCTGATTCAGATGATAGAGGACTTGTTTCAAGTTTAAAATGTCTTAGTTATAGATTTGTTTATTACAAACATGCAACTCTTTGCTTCACAAGATGTTAATTGATAGACGAGTCGTGTGGATTACTTGCGGATTCTGGAGTCATGTCGATTCAGCTGTTTGGTCTCTCATTCTGACGGCACCCATTCACTGCAGAGGATCCACTGGTGAGCAGGTGATATAATGCTAAATTTCACTGATAAAAAAAATGCTCACTCAGCTACTGTACATCTTGAATGGCCTGCGGGTGAGTACATTTTCAGCAAAGCAAAACATTTCACAAGAAGAAGTTGGTTTAAAAAGACAAAACACTAGATATTTAAGACTGGATAATTCTGATAAAACCTCTAGCATACTTTCTCATCAGATCACACCTACTGTAATGTGATACTTTGCATCTAATGCAATGAAATTGCATGTGTGATCCAAATACTTTTTAGGCTGCTGTAGGCACACGTGTGTTTTTTTTTTTTTTTTGCTTTATGTTAAAGGGCTTCTGAGTGAGATCTATTCATTTCATTTCAGTTTTTTCATATCGTCTTGCCCTTCTAACTAATTATTAGCTGTGACCTTTTCCACTTTTCATTATTCTATTTTTCTCCACACTGAATCTCAAAATGCACTAAACAACATGCACACGCATGCTTTCACAGAAGCGCACAGAGAAAAACCTCCTCCCTGAAATATCAAAATATGCCATCTGCTTATGGATGGACCTGCCATTCAAAGCACTCCAATGCATTATGGAAAAGTGAGAGTCTGACATTTACAAAGGCAAGAGACTCATGACGTGACAGAATGATTTAGTCAGCCGGCCATGTAATAAATACAAAACACTGGCTGACAGTGAATATTCAGTGCATCTTCAACAAGACACTTTCTCTGAATGAGACCAGGGGAGCAGCCGTGGGTACAGACGGGGTGCGGCTCTTTAAGAGAATAATTAATTTTCTCTGTAGTCTTTCTCTGGATTCTGTGTAATCCTCATTAATCCCAATTTTACAGCATCTGTTCCCACAAGACGAGGATGGAGTTGCATAAAGCATTGTTACTTGTCACTGATCTAAAAGCCCATGTAATTGCACCTTTCTGCTGTCTGCATTGGTGGCAGAGAATGGAAATGTGTATACATATACAGTTTCCACAAAACTATTACGTAGCTATTTCTTTTTTTTAAATCAGGATTTTACAACAACTTCTGAAGGATCATATGACGCTAAAGACTAGAGTAATGATGCTGAAAATTGAGCTTTGCATCATAGGAATAAAATAAAAATCACAATTTAAAATACATTAAAACAGAAAAATTATTTTAAAGTGTATTAATATTTCACAATATTTCTGTTTTACTGTATTTGTGATCAAATAAATGCAGCCTTGGAAAGAGACTTTCATAAATATAAAAAAAAGCTTACACAGCCTAAATGTTTTGAATAGTAGTGTATATATAATACATGTTACCCTGATTTTTTGAATTATTTCTTAACAAGGGATATCTTGGTGGGAATTCTCTAGGGATAGACTATTTGTCTGTATTATTGGTAAATCAACACAGTCCCTTGCTATTTGAATCCATATGGGCAATCCTTTCTGATCCCATTTCACTGGCAGGATTCCAGTCAGCTTTTTTTCCTGTGTCTGGACTGTGGTGCTGGGCAGCTCAGCTGTGTCCTTCCTTCCCTGGAGGATGGCGGGGAATGTTCCTGCTGATATTTTTCTGTTGGTGTCACTTGTGTGCCAGGACTGGTGACAGGCACATTTGGACCCCCGCCATATGTTTTCACATCAGTTGAGTTGATCTCACCCACAGGCCAAAAATGACTTTGAATATACGACAGGGTAAAATACAGCTGTAGCTGCTTATTTTTTTTTATATACATATACATATATGTCTATGTATACATGTATATAAACATCCTTGCTGAATAAAAGTATTAATTTCTTTAAAAAAGAAAGAAAACATTTTCTGACCCCAAACTTTTGTGTAGCAGTGTGTATTGTAACACAAAAGTTCTATTTTGAATAATCACTGTTCTTTTTAACTTTTTATTTATCAAAGAATCCTGAAAAAAGTATCACAGGTCCCAAAAAACATTGATTTTAAATCAGCATATTAGAATAATTTCTGATGGATCTTGTGACACTGAAGACATATTAAGTATGAAGTATATTAAAATAGAAAACTATGAATGGCATACAACTTATAGCTGACTATCCACAATAAAGGCAAACACTGTCTTCAAGAGTCTTTTTCTGTGAATGGGCAGTAGACTAGAATATCAGACGGATTCTGATTCTGAATATCAGACAATTCTGAAGTTGTATTGCACATTACTGATTTTCAGTGACTCCTCCAACCCCTCCTGTACTGCAGTTTGGTCTTCCATCAAAGAGCTGTCTCCATATAGATCATGGGCCTAAGCTTTGATAGCATTTTTGTCCCACCTCCTGGCATAATGGAGTGAATTGTGGACATAAAGGCTGACTCTATAGAACACAATCACCAATAGATCAGTGTCAATAAGCCAAATCCTCTTAAATCTCCCAGCCATCACCCAGTCCCACCTCTGAGCATTCAACTACTTCCTCATAAACATTTAAGCTGTCAACAGAGACTAAGCAAACAGATCACCTCCCCTAATATTGACCTAAGCTATTATCCCAGCCAGACTGACAATGATATTATATCTTCGAGATGTTCCGCTAGAGATGCTCCTCAGGGTTTTGTTTTGCTCCAGGTCTGTCACGGACCAGCTCTCTTAAAACTACTCCGCAGTATGTCCGGTATGTCCAATAGAGAGTGTTGTGCACCCAGATACAAGCACAATGACTATACGGAAAATAGCTGATAATGAATAGTGTCGCTATTACATAACTTACATAATTGTAAATATTTTGAATTTAAATAAATGACTTTTGTTCAATTACATAAGAAATAAATAGAAATTTATACATTGGACAAATAAATAATTTTCTAATATTAAAATATAATATGTTATATATATGAAAATTACTATAATATTTTCATTGTATTATTTGAAATACTACGTAAATAAAGAAGGTTACAATTTATTTTAAGGTGTCCTTGCTACACGTTACATGTACTTACTATTATAATAACAATAAATCATGCATAATTACATGCAAGTAACCCTAAACAAAACCCTAATCCTAACCCTAACCATATAATAAGTAGTAAATAAGTATAAAATGTAGTTAATTAATATACCTCAGCACTTAAAAGTATAAGTATACTGCCATAAATATGCATATTTAAATAAAAAATATAATACAAGTTATTAAATGTAACTGATACATAATTAATTACTATGACTATTACATATTAATAAAAATTCTAATAATTACATATAAATATTCTGATAATTTTTATACATTCAAAGTCACAATTTCATTCACAAATTGAAATAAAAAATAAAAGATAAAACACTTATCTCACACAGATAAATTATTATTATAAATAAACAAATATTCTGTTAATTGTTATAACTTAAAAGTCATTTCATTAATAAATGTACATTAAAAATATGTCAATACATTTATCTGACAAATAAATAAATAAATATGTTATCAAAATGATTTAATAATTTGTAAACATGTTAGATGCAGCTTACTAAGAAAACATAAATTGCCTTGCCAAGTTTTTCACTTATGAACAATTGTAGAGAGCTGAGGGGAAAAACAGCATGAATAAAATATAGTGCACCATGAAATGATTTACCCTGAAGCACCAGTGTATAACAAAACACTGCTGAAACTGTATAAGGAAACGCTCTCTACTATAAATTAGGTTTGCTTTGATTTAAAACCATTCATGTTTGTGATACTTACATGTACATTGGTTGTAGTTGCAAATGTGACGTCTTCTGTGGCCCTTGGTAACCGTACGAATCAAACCCTCCTATAAAGTCAACTAAAGAAATGAGAAGATGGGGGACAGAAAAAGAGATGATTTATTGTACTGAATGCTGTCGTTCATTCAAATAAGCACTTTTTGATTAAGCTACTTTTTGATTTGATGTGTGTGTTAGTGTGATATAGAGCAGTGGATGATAAGCGGCCGGACCCTCTGTGAGACTGATATCTACAGAGTCCGGTTTGTGGCAAGCTGCCTGTTGGATTATAAAATATGCTAACAAAGCAAACTGACAGGATTAGCCCCGGACCCCTCTGTGAGGGCCCACCAGATGTTTCAGGTCCTAGAAGCCCCGAGTATCTGGGGTTTCCACAAAGACGCAAAGGTAATAAAGTGTGCGATAAAGATCCAGGCTTCGGCAATCAGAGGCTGTTTCCTAGACCAACGACCACAGGAGATAAGCTGCGGAATTAGCAGAGAGGTTCTCTCGTGCATCCCAAACAGAAGGAGAATGGAAGACTGGAACCATTATCATTCTGATGATAGAATTTAGGGGGCATATACCTACAAATCCCCTAATCTATGTTGGTTTTATTGTGGAGTTAGACCTTTGTCCTGATCAGTGTTATCTGGGGACCCGCTGAGGTCAGTCTGAAAGCTTGCGCCAGCAGTTTAAATGAGAGCGCTCACAATTAGCAGGACACTGTTTGAATTCCTCTCTAAATATATACTGATATATGACATATCATGTCATTAATTAACATGTTAGTTCCAGTTTTTAAATTGATTGACAGTCCTTAAAATATTTTAACAATTCAATAACATACAAAAATTAAAAAGACAACAAAAGAAATAGTACTAGTAATAACAACACAAACAACAACAATAATAATAATACTGTGACATATCAACTCATTTATTATATGGATTGTTGATTGTTGTAAGTTTTTGAGTGAATAGGTCAGATTGGGCTTTAAGGGTTAGTTCACCCCAAAATGAAAATTATGTCATTAATTAGTCACCATCATGTTGTTCCAAACCCTTAAGACCTTCGTTCATCTTCGGAACACAAATTAAGAGATTTTAGATGAAATCGGAGAGCTATCTGACCCTCCATAGACAGCAACGCAACTGAAATGTTCCCAGGTCCAGAAACGTAGTAAACACATCGGTAAAACAGTCCAACTTCAGTTTTGCGATGCTATATGAGAATACTTTTTTTGCACAAAGAAAACAAAAATAAAATAATTTACTCAACAATTCTTCTCCCCTGAGTTACGTCTTCCGCCATTTTGGAGAGTACCCAAGAACGTATTGGACGTAATCAGTGTTTTTTACGCTTAGGGGAAAGCGTGCGTATGCATTGTAATACTCTCTAAAATAGCGGAAGACGCAACTCGGGGGAGAAGTAAGGTTGAGTAAATTATGTTATTTTTGTTTTCTTTGCATCAGTATTCTAGTAGCATCGCAAAACTGAAGTTGAGCCACTGATGTCCCATGGACTGTTTTACTGATGTATTCACTATGTTTCTGGACCTGGGAACATTTCAGTTGTGTTGCTGTCTATGGAGGGTCAGATAGCTGCCATTTCTTTGTAATTATGAAATTTACTAGCAATTTCTAAGAGAAAAACACTAAATATTGCTTAATAAATATTATAAATATTGCTTAATAATACTGCTAATTAATTGTTTTAATGTAACGAATATGATGAAATAATAAATATGAAAATGAATATAGACTACACATAGTTTGTGGTCAGTAAGATTTATTTTATGAAATACATTTTTCATGCTAACCAAGGGTGCACTTATTTAATTCAAAAATAGATTAATATTGTGAAATATTATTACAACTTAAAACAACAGTTTCCTATTTTAATATAATTTAAAAAGTGATTTATTTCTGTAATGGCAAGGCTGAATTTTCAGCATCATTACTCCAGTCTCCAGTGTCACAAGGTCCTTCAGAAATCATTCTATTATGCTGATTTGTTGTTTAATTTGTTCTCATTAGCATTGCTGAAAGCAGTTGTTCTTTGATGAATAAAAAGTTCAAAAAAACAGAATTTGAAACAAATTATGAATATATTTACTGTCACTTCTGATCAATTTAATGGATCCTTGCTGAATAAAAGTATTATATTTTAAATCTTAATGTCCCCAAACTTTTGAGCATACATACACACAAAACATTTAAAACAGAAAACACTGATCATTAAGTTACGCCGCACTTGTCCTTTACATAAATATGTCTGCAGGGGGTAAATGTTCAAATAGATTGCTTGAGGGCAGATATGTGCTCTTAAACAGCTCTGAAAACATTTCCCCTTTGCAGTGAAACAAATATCTCAAGTTGTTTCACGGCAGAAATTCTTCCTGGCTATTCCTGCCAAGATAATGGGAAATGCTGGGATCACTGATCCAGTAATGAAGTAAAAAACAACAACAAAAAAGTACCATCGACTGTGGGCAAGTGGAAAGATTAAAGGGTCTATGGGCCGCCTTGAGCTACAGCATTAGCATTCAAACCCATACAACAACCGTCCCTCGACCTCAACAAAACAACTCAAATAGCTATTTATTCTGTTTTAAGCGACACATCCCAGAAAGTAGCCCTTTTGATGGCACGGGCGCTGCAGGGAATTAGGCCGAGATAGACGTTTTCTCCTCACAGCATCCATATAGCAAAGCTTTATGGATTTTATGGATTTTGGCTTCACCCTTCCAAAAGCTCTTCCTCGACAAAGGCATTTGTAAACCGCACGCGGCGTGCAAAGACTATCAGCATGAGTTCCCACCTCCCTGCAACCACAAAGCCTGATTGCATATCCTCAAAGGAAAGCCTTAACCTAATTTCCTTCTTATAGATGCAAAAAGTGTTTCCCCGCAACCGACACTTCCTAATTCTCTCTCTCTTGCTTTATCGTGCTCTCAGAACCAGAATCATTAAAATACTCTCTAGTCCTTTCTTTAAATGAACACTGGGACGTTACCCGTGATAGTAGCTGTAATTACGTGTGGACCGTGTTGATTGGTTTGAGCTGTTCATTACCTTTGCGGAGGTGCTTCATGTACTATATTAATTAAAGCCGTAATGGCCAATATGGTGTCCCGATTAGTGTTTCTACATGCCTTAGGGATCAAGCCATCAATATCGTTCACCTGCTTGGAGGATTCAGAGCCTCAGCGATTATATTTCTCAGTGGAATATTCCTGTGCCCACCTTTGGAACATCATGAGCGCTCCCGCAGTCACTCAGACTCAGGCTGCCCATGGACTGATTGGGAGAGACTTTCGAGAGGGATTTCCAATTACACAAATGTTCTAGAATCTGTCCTGATCACTGATTGAAACAATCAGAACCCCCACTGGACACCGGGAGTGCTGCTGAATGATGTTTGAGGAACTTAAACGATCAGTGTGTCGGCAAAAGTTTTTGGCTAATCTAACGCCAATAAAATGGATTTTGTGAGAGAATGAAAGTTAGTTTTTGCACACATCGCTTAATTAGGGAGTTTTATTCATAAGGTACTCTGAAAAAGGTAGCGGGTAACAATCCACACATTTCTAGGGATTCTGATTTAAGATGCTTTTCTCCACCAAAGAAAATGTTCAGGAAGTAAAATCTGTCAAAATCATTTACTGTGTGAGGAGATAATAGGAGATAGGCTAATGAGAATATATAATAAAATAAATATAATATATATATATGTATATATAAGGATATATATAATGCATAAAAATGAACATTTATACATCACAAAATATCCCTTTTTAAAATAAATGCTGTTTTGAACTTCCTATTCATCTAAAATGCTTGAAAATGTATCATGCTTTTATATATATATATATATATATATATATATATATATATATATATATATATATATATAATTAAGTGTTTTCTACATTGATAATATTAAAAAATGTTACTTAAACAACTAAATATTAGAATGATTTCTTAAGGATCATGTGACACTGAAGACTGGAGTAATAGCTGCTGAAAAATGAATAATGCATTGGTAATTTTCTGCCAAAACATTATCCATTTCAGGAACATTTCCATTAACCGTAATATACAAAATTCAAAATACATTTTAAATACCTGTATAGAAATAAAAACCGAAAAGTCTTTCATATAAACACACACACACACACACACACACACACACACACACACACACACACACACACACACACACTCACACACACACACACACACACAAACACACACACACACTATATATATATATATATATATATATATGTGTGTGTGTGTGTGTGTGTACACAGTATAAGGATCACACTCTATCTTGGACCAACATCCCAATGAAGTCATGCATAAAAACCCATATACGCACAAATATTCTGCATTAATAGACCATCACGCTACACTGGATGTATTCTGCCAGAGGGCTCCCTCTCCGTGATCTTAACATGTAGTGAATGCACTCAGTTTAATGAGAGCCTGACCTTCCAAATACGGCCATGCTTAATTACATTCAGAGTGAAGTTTAATGATTCTGATTACTCTGATTATGAACTGATGAAATGCAATGAAAATACTGGACAAAGAAGGGGGGATGCCTCACAAATAAACAGCCACACAAACACACACACTTTTACATGCATCTCTCTGTCTGTCTGTTTTAGTTGCTCGGTGATGAGAGAATGATGAGAACAGGGAAAATAAAGCTTGACTCTGCAAGAGAACAACAGTATTGATCTTGTATGCCAGTGTTAGGCTGCATTTCCTTTGTTATTGTAGCTATTCCTCAAAAGACTCTCCTAAGAAAAAGTTACAAGCATCTGAGGGCAAAACACATTCAACGAATAGTCTGTCATGATCCACACGAGTTTCCTTTAGAACACAAATGGGGAAATGTTGGACAATATAGTGCCCACAGTTTTCAATATAATGAAAGTGAATCAACAAAAAAGCACCATAAAAAAGAACTCCTATAAAGCCATATGATAGTCTTGTGTTTTCCTTTGTGTTCCACAAAAAAATACAGGTTTGCAATGCATACAAGTGAGTGAGTAAATGACAAGAGTTCTCACTCTGGGGGAACTGTTCCGTAAAATATAAGGAATATTATAAATCAGGCCAACTTCTATCCTCATTATTATTATCTAATCTTTTGTCAGGACAGAAAGCTGACTAAAGCGAATGACCCATGTGTCTCAGCGTGGCAGTGGTGGTAAGTGTGATCGTCTGAGCATTACAAATGGAACCATTTTCTCCTTGCTTTAAAAAGCTAGGCCACAGGCTGGTCGTTTGGGATCAATAAAAGCAATCTCTTAGATCCTGCAACATCTAAATTCAAATGTTTACAGGGGCATTCAAACTAGGCTAAAGATCTGCCACCAAGAGCTATGTCTATGTCAGTGCTTCATTAACACAGGAAACGAATATTCCCACAACAATGTTAAGAAGAATGTAATTTTAGATCCTATATAATTTTAGATTTAATACATATCTTATAAACAGGTATTATATTGGTTGAGTTATGAAGATATACTCACAGCTGTCCTCCTCTTCTGAAATGAGCTTCACAACATAACAGGCATAGATGAACCCAGCAAGCTGTGAAGAGAACAGAAAACAACATCGATTAGAACAATCAACTGTACTAATCAATTTGCCTATATTAAGGTTAAGTGTAGTGCAGCAAATAGTATTGGAAAAATCATGTTTCCCGAACAGGTTTCACAATCATTCCTAGAAATCTTTTGCAATGGCTGCAATTGAACGTTACTGTTAGACCAAGAAAATTAAACTGAAGAAAAAAGAAAACTATGGGGCGGAATGCCTATTTTCAAGTGTAAGTGGCACAAAGAAATTGTAACTAATGGTAAGAGTCGACTTTGTTGACCTAAAAATAAACCTTTATAACATAATATACACACTTGAAATGTATAGTTTTTGCTCTCAAGAAAGAAAATTATTGAAGAATCATCATCCAATAAAATGCCCTGATTTAGCTTTGATAAAAAACAATCTTCCTCTTTCAACAGAAAACACATCAACAAATGCAATAAAACTGTGTCAACTTATTTCATGTGGTCATTATATCAGAATAAGCAAACAAACCATCACTGAAAACCCTTAGTGGTTCATTCAGTAGAGAAAACATGCTCATATTCCCTGCTCAAATGAGAGAGTATCTGAAATAAAAACAGGAGAGAATGAAGCGATCAAAGATAGAGGGAGGTAGGCTTATTTTCATTGAGGAAACAGGTGTTGTGGCGGCGAGAGCTTTACATCAAACTGAGACACCGCCACAGGAAATGGGTCTTTAGAGCAATGAGGACAGAGCGAAGCAGAAATGTTGGAGCCTCATCTTCTCTGCCGCTCCAAAACACAGCACTTCTGAATCATAGAAGCACACAGATGCACAAAGCTCAGATTTTCCTGGCTCTGAATCACTCATCAGCATCCGCGTTTAAAGAAAAAGATGCTCGGTGGCGGGCTTGGGACTTCAACAGTCATTAAGAAGGATGGATGTGAAATGATGATGAAAAGATCGCACCAGAATATTGAGTACTGTAAACACATTTAACAGACAAACAAAAGACTTGGATCTCTTGGAGCTGACTCTTTAAAATGCTCAGGGAGCACAGCTGGGCTTTTTATAAACCCTCTTCATCAGAGAGCCGTGTTGTTGTGTGTTACACCGGTGATTTTATAGAACCGGACTGATTGGACGTCTCTGATCGAATCAAGACAAATGATAGAGTGGGACAGCTTGAACTCCTGTCGTCTGCACTACCAAAATAAGGTCTACAGGACCATTGTTGGGGAAAACATTTTCAAATAATAAGCATGGTTAAGTATAGTGGATATTTACATACAGCATATATATTATTTATAGAGAATAATGATTGAAATATTCATATAATATAATATAATTAATTTTATATTATTTTATAAAAAAACTGAATATATAATGATTAAAAATATGTTAAAAAATATATAAAAATATTTCTTGCTTTTTTTTTTATTTTGAATGGTAACATACGTTGGATGGATTAACACATAAAAAAAATAAAATCACTTTGAATGTAAAATTTATTTGTAAACCAATTCCATTAAGGACAAATAGACACCTGAACAGAAAAAGTAACACAAAATAACTTAAGCAATGCAATTAGTCACCTTTAATGAGTAACTCAATACCATAACACGTTATTTTTAAAAGTAACATTCCCCAACACTGTGCCACAGTTGTGCTGAGAGCAAATGTACTTTGACATACTGCTAAAAAGGCCACCCAGACTTGAGATTATAATTAAGAGGCTGAGCGCCATTTGCTATTCTATGAGATACAAAGTTGTGGTCATTGTGTCTTGAGATTGTATTTTATAGGATGAGCGCCATTTGCTATTTTTATCGCCATTTCTTATCATTTGAGCAGTTCATTTAACTAAATGAACAGAACAAACAGTCCAGGACTGCATTCCCAGTCCAATCCCTCCGGATAATCACAGTACGGCAGTAAAGGGGAGGAAAAGCAGATTTAGGATTCCGAGAATACCTCAAGGTCTTGCTCTCATTTACACGGAATAATGTACCACTCCCTCCTCCTTCCCAGTGGTGGCGAAGAGTATGGGGCCGCGCTTGCACACATGCAATCCAAATCCAGACAGGGTCATTTACATAATATCGCACAGCTATGTGAAGGACGAGGGCCCAATGTGGTGTCACCTCGGCTCAGCACATTGGGCCAGACAGTATTTTGGTTCCAGGTTTCTTGGATACAGCACCCAGTGTGGACGAGGAGACAATGGAGGCGGCCAGCAGCTAGCATCTGTGTGTTTGTGTGGGGAAAGGGGCGGATCAGGGTTCAACACACACAATACAGGCTGCTCTTTTGATTACCTGATGCTATCATCTGCCCATTATGTTTGCAAAATATGTAAACCAAATTAGCAGGATGTAAATACAATCTGCGCTTACTGTGTCATGAAGTGGTGAAAAAACACTTGCAAACTGTTTGCCCCAAATAACAATTATTTATATTTATATTTTTCTGGCCAAAATATATTTAAAATTTATGCTGAATATATGTCAGAAACAGCACAGCTAAAGGAAATGCATTTTTAAAAATGTCATGTTTAAGTTTAAACCTAAAATGGCAAAACTTATTGCAAAATGTACTTCAAAAGGCAGAAAAATACATTTTTGATCTTAAATTACATTTGGGGTAAATATATAAAATGTCCAAAAATATGAGATAATGTAAGAAACTGAAACTTATTAAAAGTATGTTTAGTTAAATATATAATAATAACTATAAAATCTACAGCAGCTATATTTATGCTGGTTAGCATTTTTGATACATGTTTATACTGTAATATGTTTTGAAAAACTAATAGTAAAAACATTTTGACCATTTTTATTGTTTGCAATATATAATTAAATTTATTTTGTCTATTTTTGTTGTTTGCAATATATGATTATATTTATTTTTATTTTTTTTTTATATTTGTTTATGTAAATATTAGTGCTGTCAAATGAATAATCGCGATTAATCACAACCAATATAAAAGTTTTTGTTTACATAATGTATGTGTGTGTACTGTGTATATTTATTATGTATATATAAATACACACACATGCATGTATATTTAAGAAAAATATGTTGTGTTTATATATTAAATATACTTATATATAATTTCTATGAATATATACATGTAAATACATGTAAGTATTTTTAAAATATATACTATATGTATTTAAAAGTAATATGTGAAAAGATATGCATTAGGCAATATTAATTAATACTGTAAAAACGACACTTATGTTTGATTAAAATCAGAGCCAAGAAAAATACTAATTTTATTTAGACAGTTATTTCTGCCTGGAGAATGTTCACAATGTAAATGGAAGGTCAAGGACAACTCACTGGATTGTGGGATGCTGTATTCAACACCGTGAGCTCTACTGTCATGAGCACACAAAATTTACATTCTGTAGAAATAAGTAATAATGAGAAATGAAAATAAGAGTCGCATGATGTGCTCCTCTGAAGAGCTCAGTCTGGTACACATTCAGCCACAGACATGTTGTTGTATTGTGTTCCTTCTTCCTCTGTCATGTCATTCCCAGTAGCCAAGACTGAATTTAGATTCTATACATGTGAATAATACATGCAGGGTTTCTATGGAAGTGCTGAATAATTGAGGATGCGTCTGGGAGCAAGGACTGATCTCGATGCAAGTAGCTTAACGTTGAACCTCACATACAAGCTTGCTCATTCTTCATAATGAGTTTTGTTGTTTAATATGTTTAACTTCACAGCATGGAGCAACTTCAAAATGAAAAAAAAAAAAAAAATCTGGGTTAGCACTTTAAAAATGCAAATGTTATTTAAGCTACATCTGCTAAAAAGACATACAGAAACAGGCTACATGTCTTACATGACACAGAATAGCAAACATGCTTGTGTGAACCGATTTACATCCATGGAAATCAGAATAAACTCCCATTTAAGTGCCTATGAAGAAACATTGATGATTCGTAAAAACTATACATAGAAAACATGTACAGCATTATTTGAAACTTCTGAAATGGCTTGACAGTCACTTCCTGCACAGGGTCACTGTTTGATCAGTCTGATACAACCACTCAAGCTTGAAATATTATGGACAGCTTTACAAACTACTACAATTTAGCCATTCACATCGAAGTAGTTTCCCTTTAGAAATATCCATCATATAAAAAAAAAGTGCAGTTCTGCAATTTTATGAAGAGGTACTTCCCTTCAGTTTTCTCGCTGACCATGATAATAGAATGTTTTATTTATTTATTTATTTATTTGTTGGCTTTGCCTTTGACAAAACCATTCAAAATTTCAAAATATACACTACCAAGTTGAGGGCAGTATTTTTTTTATGATATTATTTTAGTTATTATCTAACTAGTTTACTAAACACCTGAGAAGAGATGATGCCAACATACAGAGCTACCAAGTTTTGTTTGGGAATTGATTTAATCTTATAATAATTTGTTTTAATTTTGTTTGTAATATGTTTTATTTGGTGTTTAGTGTTTTTTTTCTTTTTTGTTTTGTATTTGCACATAAACTGACAGTCACCACTGATAAACTACTACTAAATATTGTAGAAACTTAATTTTCAGTAAAGTTGCTTTGCAACGATTTGTATCGTAAAAGCGTGATACAAATAAACTAGAATTGAATTTAATTATTATTATTATTAAATATTTTGAAATTAATACTTTTTTTCAGCAAGGATGTTTAAAATTGATCACAAATTCAAAATGTTATATTTTAAATAAATAAATAAATAAATAAAGTCTGATCTTTTGAACTTTCTAATAGTCAATGATTAATCAAAAATAAATAAAAATATTGAGCAAATATTAAGCAGCACAACTCTTTTGAACACTGATAATAAGAAATGGTTCTTGAGTACCAAATCACCCTGAAGGATCATGTGACACATGAACCTTTAAACTGTAATAATATTTCACGATATTACTGTTTTTACTGTATTTTGGGTCATACTGTATATAATTGGAGCCTTGGTGAGCTTCAGAGCCTTTTTTTAAAAACTTACCGCCCCAGTAAAGAATCTTACATCATCTTCTAAAACCTTTGCATGACTGGTGTTCTCATGTGTTTCTTCACTTTCACTAAGATCAGTTTCTTAGATCACCTACTTTCTTTCACTTTTTTAGGGCAAAATCAACTAGCTTAATCAATTTCGTATGTTGACACAGCATCAGTCAACCCATTTCTGTGCCAGTGTGGATGCCTGCTTCAAACTGCGCACTTGGCGGCTTGGACTAATTCACATGTCCTTGACTTCCTCCTCGGGCGCTGGGCCTCTCTCCAGGTGGGCTGCTCACTCCTGGCTTTTATAGACTGCGCTAGTGAGCTACTTAACATGCCAACAACCACCCATGTCCTGACGCACCAAACGTCTTCTGCAATCTTCCAAGTGCAAACACTTATTCGGGGGCAGTCGGCGTGGTGTTTTTTTTTTTTTTTAACAGCACTCTCAGCACAAATCAAGGGTGAATGGTTTATGCATTCTTTATGAAATGATTTAAATAGACAACCGTTTAGAGTGGCCGTGTTCTTGTAAAACGTGGACAGCTGACACAAAGAAATACTGATTATATTGACGTCGGGGTCGTTTATGGGGTGAGAGGAGAAGTGATGTGTTTTTTATGAGTCATCGTGGTAAAGTCAAACAGTTTTTTCAGTAAAACAGTCCTGTTTTCAAATGGATTGAGTGTTGCTTGGCTCAAAGCAGACAGAACATCACAAACACGGCTAATGCCTTTGATTAGCTCTAGCTCAAGGACACAGATGCTAAAATTGTGAAAAATCAAACTTTTCAGGAGCTAGTCTGCATAAACTGACAAAATAAAAGACTGTTAGAATGAAACACAAAGGGAATAGCTAGTTAACTGATAATGCTAACAATCATCTAATGAATAATCATTTCGAATGCACAAATCTAGAGTTAAAGGTTTGTTCAAATCCTTAATCATAAGTATTAGAGATTGACCAATTGATTTGTTTAGTGATGATCATACTAGTGATGTGTTGTTAATGAGTAATTTGTTCAATTTGATCAAATCTTTAATATGACTCAGGAACATTGAGTCATCTCAGCGAGGGATTCGTTCATTTCGTGTTGACCACACATGCGCAACATCCTATTAGCTCTTTACAGGAAAACAGAAATGATTAGTTCACCTCTTGAGTCTTAGGGTTCAGGTTCGAGTCATTTGTTCATCCCGTCTATACCAGAAAGAGAAATGATTAGTTCACCTCCCGAGTCTTTGAGTCTTGAGTCGCTCGGTCTTTTGTCATGTGACTGCAGTATTGGATACAGAAACAAGTTAACAATTCCCAACCTTCCTTACAAACATGTTTACAGTTATGCGATGTGCTTCTGGTCTCAAATTTAAGCTTTTTTATTTCGTTCAATGTACTGAATTTCTGTCATGATGGTTAACATTGAATGTGGTAATAAAAAGTTGGCTTTAACATTAATCCGTATTATGAGAAAAAATCACTTTGATAAAGCAAAGATATATACACATAATAGCATAAAGTTAATAATATGTAATGTTTGTGTTTGTTGTAAGATACTGAGTAGGGAAGCGGGCACATGACAAAAGAACGAACGACTCGAACCCGAAGACTTGAGAGATGAACTAATGAATTCTGTTTCCAGGACTGCATAGCATTATAGACTAAGGGGCTGGATGAATGAATGACTCAAATCAATTCTGTTTCCTGCATAGCTTCAGTTTATTTGGATTTGACGTGAAAAAAGAACGAATGACTCAGATCGGGAGGTGAGGGAAACTAGAAGACTGCATAACCTGAAACAATGAATTAATCGTTTCTGTTTTTCATAATGAGGCCTTGGTTGCATTATTGTTTTATTTTATTCGAAACATCACGTAAGTAGATGTGTTGTGAAATTTGGCTATTAACATAACATTTTAATTATATTTTGCTGAAATGAACGAAATCACTCAAAAAAAGATTTGTTCATTTTGATAAAGGGGATTCAAAGATCCAAAATTGACACATTATACAGTACGAGAGTGGCCTCTAGAGAAGGAATCACTGATGCCTTGTGCTGTTTGTTTTGACACACCAGACTATGCGCTGCACATAGCGGGAATTCAGATGTGCATTTAAAACATATACAATGAAACCGTACATATACAGTTTACTACAATACATGCTTTCATATCATTATAAAGTAATTCATATGCTGACTAGATGTTGCATTAGTGGAGAACAGCAGGCAAATGAGAGGACGCTAATGTAGTACCTCAAGCGGTTAAAACAATGTGACAGAAATACGCAGATGTCCGACCCAAATGTTTAATGTCTTGATAGTTCTATTTGCAGTGGTTTATGTCCACTTGGTCACTTTTATGCATGCGTTAGCCAGCGAAGTTGCAGATTAAAAGATAGTGACATGAGTAAGTAAATTGATATGTTCATGCAGCCAGCAGAAAAGTGTTAATTTGTGTTTATTTCAACTTTTAGTAACACATTTTCAACTTTTAAAGCTGCATCTTTTAACATTAGTAAATGCACTATAAACTAGTTTTCATTTAAACAATGCAAATAATCCAGCACCATGTACTTTGAAAATGCACCACTGCATAACAGAACAGACTATTTTTTTTAGAGATGAATGTTCCAGTGTTTGACTGTAAGTGTTTTAATTGGGTCATTTGCTGTGGGCTACAGCAGTACCAGACATGCCATCTTTGACCTTCTTACTGTGCCACCACCAGTCTTAGAACAAAACGTGCCGAAGGAACAAAAGAATTAAACATTCAAAGCCTCATTTACAATTCAGATCATCTAAGATAAATGTCAGACTATTTCCAATCACAGGCACAAACACTGATCATTTGTTAGAACATTACAAATGATTTAGTCCTTGTGCTTTCGGAAAGTCACTTTTTGACCTCTATGGAATATCCCCTTGCTGTCTTAAGTCCTCAGAAGAAACCAATTTCAGTGCTGACCTCCTTGGGCCTCGTCCACCTGGCTGTTAATCTGAATTAGACGCAGTACATTAGTGCGGCTAAGGCCACACTATAGCTCGGAGCTAGCAAAAAGAAGTCTTGTTAGCAATGCTAAATGAACCTTTTAAGCTTTTTAATCACGGCTAAGAACTTCCTTCATTTACTGCCTTGAGTTCTTGGCTCCTAAAGAGTTGTTTGGTAAGAAAAGGCATGCAAAGAGGGATCTGTTTTTTTTTTTTTTGAATACAACCAAGATAAATATAAATGGCTAAACCTGTGTTATTACTATAAATCAAAAGATGCTGGTATAAATGAACAACAACAGGTAAATACTTCTTTTAAAAAAGCATGGTATTTATATGGTACTCCATAGTGCATAAAAGAACACAACAGTACTTTATTTCAGATTGCTACTTAAAATAAAACCTAAACTAGACAAAGCAGATACATTTTAAATAAAATGATCTATATATGAAATAAATAAATGATAATTTATTAATCAATAAATATGATATAAATAAATGATAATTAATTAATCAATAAATAACTTAACTACCTAAACACCCTAGCAAATGATCTTTGGACAATTTATTTATTTAATAAATATGTATTATTTGATTTAAATGAATAATGTTTAATAAAATAAATACAATTTAATAAAGTAAATATTATTAGTAAAAACCCCTTTAGAAATACTAAAGCCAAGAAGCCAAGACTGCCAAGAAGCCAAGCCTCTTCTACATATTTTTGAATTTCTTCTTCAAAAATTATCAATAACAGACTTAACTCTCTATCTATTGCTGCCAATATTTTTCTAAAGGCTAACAATCCATGACTCAGTGCTTCATGCAAAGAGTTTGCGCTTTGTTGACAACTGGCAGAATTTGCCAGTGTTATTGAGGAAGGAACACAAAAAAGGGAGTAAAGCAGACACTTTCATCACAACTGCTTTGATTTCCAAACAACACATCACACCCAATTTTCAACTTTCACAATTGAGCAGGCACTTAGCCAGAGGGGATAAGCTTCTCCATGACACAGTAGCACCCGATGCTCATAGAGAAAGCTCTTCTTGAGAAGAGACACACAGCACAGATCTCCACAGACTACAGTGCTCCAGAAAGCATGTTGGTGAACCTGCCGTGGCAAGAAAGGAGCGAATGAAGAAATCACACCTCTGTGTCCCCTATGAACTCTCTAATAAAAAGAATGGAGATCGGAAAGGAAGCAATTTATTCCATCTGGAGTAAAGGTTTCTTTCTTAAGATGGATACTGTATGTAAGGAATCTGACAGCTGGATACAGGGCAACTTTCTGCATTTTATTCTTTACTATATAGAACTTTTCTTATTTATAACATATACAGTAAGATTCACAATGGTCATGTATTCTTTTAGGGTGAATCTCACAAATACATGTCTATTTTACACTAAAATTATGAGAAAGGAATTAAGACCAACTTATTTTTTTGTAATTATAATTATTAATAAAAATAACTCTCATTAGCTTTTGGTTATTGTAACAGCATTTTTAACTGTTTTGTTTTAAAGAAAATATGCTGAACACTCACTGTCTGTCGTTAATTAGTAAATATAATTAATATTTATGTTATAATAAATAAAACTTATTATATAAAACTGTCTATTAATTTTTGAACATAAAAGTCTTCAGCTTTAAAAATAGAACAAACCAACCATCTAGCAAATAATTCAAAATGTAAAAAATACATCAGGATTTTTTACATTACAGTAATGAGAATTGTGGGGGGAGGGGAGTTGTTTAATTACATTTTATTAAAGAAAATGATGCAGAAATGTGATTAAAGAAAATTACACACATCACTTTTTATGCATTTCATTAATTACTAAATTACATTAATGAGAATGTAATGAGAATCATAAATGAAAATAATTAGAATTCCAAACAAATGAAAAAGGAAAAAAAAACTTATTTCTATTGAATTGTATGTAAAAAAAAGAAAAAAAGAAAAAAAAAAATATATATGATATTATATGATATGATATGATATGATATATGATATGATATGATATCCTTCATAGACAGGTAACCTGCTTCTTCCATGCTGTGAGGAATTTATGCATTTGAGCTCTGGTGTTTTTACTTAATTTTACTGGCTTTAGCAGAGCTGCTTTTCCTTCACTTAATGCTAATTCATATCGTGGCCCTGAGCTCCCAGCTCCATTGTGCCTGGATTGATTGTCTGCTGTAAAAGCCGACTCTCCAAGTAAAGAGCATAATTGCTCTTTGTTTACAGTAATGAATTCAGACATCTCATTGATCTTGACAAAATAATGTTTGAATACCTGCTCTGCAAACCGGCTGCCAAGAGTGTCAAAGGCCTACAGCATGTTGGTGCACTGCACGCTCAATTGCATTTCCGGTTTTGCACTCTGCAAAGTGACAAAAATGCCACCAGGAGTGATGCTACTGAGTTGTGACCTCCATAAAGAATGGCATAAAACATACAAATCATAACAGCAGCCTTATGAGTTGTTCAGACAGCCAAAGGAAGCAGGAAGGAGAATTTGCACACTGAATAAGACACACGACATAATGCTTGGCAGACCTCATGGCCTCCTGACGTGTTAGCGCTCATATTTTAGAAGGAAAAGATGGGTGGCGGGCAGGTGTCCAGCTGAGATCGAGAGGTCAGGCATCGCTCAGAGCAAAGCTGCAACGACTCTCGGATAATTGCTTCAGTGACCTCCTGAAGCCCTCCATCAGTAATGGCAATTTTATAACACACTAGAGATATTTCCTTTCCTGCTAGAGTATAACTGGGTAAGTGAAAGGTTCTATCCTGACAAACAGAGGAACAGACAAAAGGATTTAAAGCTGAAGCCCACAGGGGGTGGGTTCGTTGATATTGGATGGTGAGGCTACTGGAAGATTAAAAAAAAAAAAAAAACCTGGCAAGTGATTCCAGTAAATAAATTGCATGTTTGTTTTGACAGGGCTTTGGAATAATCTCTCTATGTCATCACACACACAACATAGAAAACAACATCTCTGCCTACAATAACCGATGACAGACAGTTATTTGGTTTCAGTCTGACAACTGAGTCCAGCTGCTAACATTGTGCGTCATACGTGCAGAACATTGATCTTGGTCCAGACTCTGATGTGTGAGTGAAAGACTCTTCTTCATCACAAGTCATTAATCTGTCAGAGTATTCAGATGAGATACGCTTCTAAAGATTTGAACAATTCCCTTTCTTGCTGGATTTCTCTGTAATGTCAGCGCTGAAAAAAATCAGCTTAAAACCCATATACGTATATACAGTATAGTTACTCAATATTACCTTATTGAATAAGATGCTCAATATAACTCTCAACAATCGTTCTGACTATATACTATATAACCAGCTCTGCTCAGCTGACTCCTGTCAGCTTTCTGCTCATGCCGTGTGTGATGTTTGAGTAATAGGGCTCCGCCATTCAGCTGCGGTCGCCGATTTCTCTGACTTATCAGATGAGATGCTCGACCACGTCAGCCGGGCCGGCGATATCAGACCTCCTGTCACTCAGCCGCGGCCCGCGGGTGACAGAGAAAATAGCAAGACAAGAAAGAGAATGAAAGGGCTCAACAAATGGATAAAAAGAAATAAAAATAGACTTTGAATAAGATCACCGGGGAGTTGGGCCAAGTGTTGACATTTATGAGAGCTGATGGCAATCGCCTGCCGCACTGGCATCTGCCAAGCTGATGATTTGCCGAGCACAACTCATCTTCGCCACCAAATTAAGTCTTGAAACAAATTGGCTATGGCAATAGGTTTCCATTGAGGTCTTAAGGGACTGGCAAGTAATGAGGTCGATTGATTTTCTTCTCCTCTGGGTGTTATGTTTTGTCAAAACAGTTACCTATTCTTCTTTAGGCGCTCCATAAATCGTTCATCGACTGACAGCTGACAGACTGACAGAAAGGTTATTGTTGTTGTTGTTGTTGTTTCAATAAAAATGCTAAAGGATGTTCACATCTGCATAATGGCTAATGGGAGATGGATGCATTTATTTTTAAATGCCTTTTATTAGGAGTTTTAACACAAAAGAAAGCTCACATGATCTGGAGTCACTAGTTAGATTAACTAAAACACACCCATTATATAGTTATATCCCATTATATCCCAAACAAACAAATAAATGCAGAAGCCAGAGTTTTGGTAAAAATATTTTTTTATTTTTTTAATATTTGTTTTTATTATTATTGAAATGATTGCCTATTTTTAAAAAGCAAATAAATCAGTTTATTTTGCATTAATTTTAATTAAAAATATGTTTAAAAAATTTATAAATAATAATTTTTTATATATAAAAAAATATTGAACTAATTGAACTAACTATATAAATAATTAAATAAAATACAAAGCATTCTACCATTGCACTAGGGATCAAGGTGGTTTACTAGTTGCCCAGTAAGTTTGACTAGTGAGCTCTATTATTATTTAGCTGCTGTGGTTTGAAGGGGATGAATTTAGGCAAAACTTCTCAGAGGCTTTTACCATCAGAACGCTACACGCATCTCTTTTTTGCGACGCTTTGAAGCAGCACCTTTCATCCCCTTTAAAGCACCTCTGCTACACTCAAAACACAGATAAATAAACCCACAATACATTTCAGGGCATTTACTGTTGGACTCCAAATATTTTTTAATTTCTGGCCTATCATCATGTTCCATATGTGTTGTGTTTTTAAGTTACAAAACACATCTTGAGACTCCATTCTGTCAAGCTGTTTTTGAACACGAGAACAAGAACATCCCAAACAAAACATGCATTTGAACATGGATCCAGCTCACTCACTGACTTTATTTCAGGAAAAAAGGGTTAAAATATATACCATAGTTCGGTCATGTCAGAGTTTGAAAAATCACTGTTGAGCAGATAATCCTTTTAGCCTTTCTGCAATGATTGCATCCAGTTTGATTCAGTGTTTGTCTTTTCCCATTCGATGCAGCACACATTTCCCTCACGAACCTGGCACTCACCTTTCCTTCATTTTCTTATCATTGCCACAAATAGCTCAGAACAATGGGCATAGAAATGAACAGCTGAAGGTGAGACCTGTCTAGGTTCAGCTGCTGGAATAAATGTGTGAGCTTGGGATCCCAATCAGTCATCCTGAGAATTCAGAAAGCAAGCAGTATTAAACCGGCTACACTGAGAAAATCGAGCAAGGATCTCCCTCCATGCATCTCAAGAGACGCCGCACCGGGAGAATTGTTAGCACACAGGGGGTTATGCAAATTGTACCGCTCAATCAACAGGCTTAATATGAAAAAGGTACATAAAACCCAGAGAAGCGGGGCTATTAATAAGGCAAATATGATACAAACAGCTTTAAGCGGGGTATAAGAAATTGAGAAAATCTTGTATCAAGAAAGCTTGTTCGTTTAATGTTGACACTAATGCACTCTGGATCAAAGCTCCTCACCAAACAACTACATACTAATTAAGGCTATATATTTACAATATATTTGTGAAGATCTTGCTGCTAATGTAAAATTAAGCAACATTATTGATTTTATTTGGCCATTAAGTTCCCTCATTATATTAGTTTTGCTGAGTGTGTTAGGAAATATCTAATAGAGTCTCTAAATTAAAAAGTAGCAAAAACAGCTCTGAATAATTTTTGTGAAACAGTGGAAATGGTCTATTTAAATCACTTAATTCAAAACTCTGATTCAGTTGCATCACTCAAAATATTTACAGAAGGGTCTGTGAAGCATTTGTCATGTATTGGAATGTTTAAGTAAATCATACGCATATAATATTTCTATTTACTAAAAAATACTAAATAATTTTGTATTGGTGAATAAAAATTGTACTTTACCTTGCGGCATTAAACACTTCTTGAATCTACTTGGTAGCTGTTCTTTTTTTATTTATTAATAATAATAATAATAAATAAATAAATAAATGCAGAAGCCATTTTTGTTTTTGATTTATTTTTTCTTTTAATTTGGTTATTCGTTTTTAAATAAGTAAATAAATATATTTCTTTTACATTTTATTCAGATACATATTTTTTAAAAAATAATTTAAATTAACATAAGTAAGCAAATAAATGTATTTATTTTTCATTAAATAAGTACAATTAAATATTTAAAATCGAATCAAAATAATTGAATTTGTTAATTTATTCATAAATAAGTGAATATATACAGTATATAAATCAGTCAATCAATCAATCAATCAATCAATCAATCAATCAATCAATCAATCAATCAATCAATCAATCAATCAATCAATCAATCAATTCTGCAGCAACCGCATATCAAGATACACTAAATAGCCTGAATAGTAAAGAGATTTGGCTTTAGTTATAACACCCTGTGCAGGCAATCGAGACCTGCAGAGCATAATGATAACTCTATAGCATCAATAAGATGATGCACTGTAATTAAACAAGGCTTGATTGATTATGTGAGTCACTGCTAATGTTCTCAGAAGCTCATTAGTATAGCTGCTAATAGAGGCTTTCATTAGGCTGGACTCTCTGGCTATGGCTTCCTGTTGAGAAGTGTGCAGGTTTGGGACAAGTATAATAACGAAAAGGAGGTGATTTAAAATCACCAGCTGTCAGAAGAGAGGATAAGTCCTACAAACCCAGCATGACCCAGTCATCTTAGTAGAGGCCTGTTACAATCCTCTGCATGAGAACAGAGACTGGGGCTTGACACAAACAGGGACGAGCTGAGATTTCTGTTAGCATATGTCACACCACACAGCTATGACAGCTGATGTGGAGGTAAGAACCAGGGATGAGAATCCGCCCAGCGCCCACATAGCAGAGGTTACTATGACGTGAAATTTTCATAGTCCACATGCTTTAGCTGCCTGAAGCTGCTCACTATCATTACTATAAAGTCTGTGTAATAGAGATGGCATTTAATATTTAAAACAGCATGCAAGATGAATAAAAAGCAATCGCATGAGGTACTGAAGCTCTCATTGCAGCTCCCAGTGAGCTGACTTGCTGTCTACATAGATAACTAGCTTCTGAAGCAACAAACTATAGAAATGAAGCCACATAAATATGGCAGTAACATTGTTAAATGTTCACACTGTTGGTAACCAAACAGTTTCAACTGGTTCCCATTGACTTCTCTTGTATTTTTTTCTCCGTAGAATGGACGTCCAATAAGAACTGAAACTGTGTTTTGTTACCAGTAATCTTCAAAATATCTACTTTTATGTTTCACAGAAGAATCTAAGACATACAGTACAGGTTCAGGATGGCAAGAAGGTGAGTAAATTATGATTTTTTTTTGGTGGACTATCCCTTTAATTCAAATTCAAAAATCGATTTGAAATTTTTAAAAGCCATTCTCAATTCAACTCAGAAGGGCACACAACTCTGAAATGGATGCATGCAGTCTTTTGGTTAGACTGTCTATTGGAAGGCCTCCTGGTTACACAGTCTGCTCATGGTCAGGCAGATCCCAGGGCCGTGCGACATCAGTGCTGCTCTGGTGTGCTGGACACAGCTCATTTGCTGATGCATCCATGCATACGAGAGCCCCACTCTCCCCTTCATATCTGTGTCTGTGTAAAAGAGAGAGAGAGAGCAGAGGTTTGGCCAACTGACTGCCAACACTCTCTCCTTCTCTCTCACTGTGAAGGAGAAATCTGCCCAGGAACAGTTCCCAGAGCCCCAGAGGCGGACTCTCGAAAATGAATATGAGCCAGTCATTCAGCTAAACCACACAAAGGACTTGTGTGGAGAATGTCAGCTAGATGTATGCTATTTCAGTACATTTACATTGTGTATGGCAAAAGTATGGAAGCTGATGTCCTCCACTGAAGTAATTGACTTTTTATCTCACAATTCTAATATTTTCTCGCAACTCTGACAACAAAAGTGTTATTGCAAGTTTTAAATCGAAGAGTTGAGAGATATACACTCAAAATTGTGAGAGATAAAAAGTCTCAATTAGTTTTTTAAAAGTTTTTTTTTATTGCTTAGTGGAAACAAAACTTCTCACAATTCTCACAATTATGACTTTTTTCTCGCAATTGTGAGTTTATATTGCACAGTTTTTTTTTCTTCACAGAATAGCAATCCTGCAATTTTGACTTTATTTCTCAGAAGTGAGTTTGTATCATGCAATTCTGGTGGGGTTTTTTTCCTCAGATTTGTCAAAATTGTAGGAAAAGGTATGAATTTTGAGATATGAACTCAGAAGAAATTCAGAAAAGTCTGTATTGGGAAAAATGATTTCAGAATTGTCCGAATTTTTTCTCGCAATTGCAAGTTTAACTCACACAATTCTGAATTTTCTTGTCAGAATTTTGAGTTAACATCTTAAATTTTAACTTCTTTTAAGCTTAGATCTGGCAATTCTTAGTTTATTTCTCAAAATTAAGACTTTGATCTCACAATCCTGAGAATAGAATGGTCTGAAAAATGAGATATGAACTCAGAACTGTGAGAAGAAGGTAACAATTTTGAGATAAAGTTTGTTATTTTTATTTTTAATTCATTGGCAGAAAAAAGGCGGTCACAATTCTGGCTTTTTTCTCACAATTCTGAGCTTATATCTTACAATTTCTCACAACATATCTTTCTTTTTTTCTCAGAATTGCAAGAAAAAAGTCTAAATTGTGAGACCAAAATTTTTTTATTCTGTGTCAGAAATAAGCTTCCATATAAAAGAGTTTTGTTTAAGGTGAGTCCTATTTTCTGCATATGACATGAGTGGGGACAACAGTGTCTCCTCTTCCTCTTGTCTACAGCACTGCAGACGCTGGTGGATAGCAACACAACAGACCTCACGAGTACTCAGGGCAGGAGGTGAGGGAGAGAGCATTAATCACAGATGAGAAGTGTTATCCCACCATCGGTGCTCTCTTCCCCTCTTCTCCTCTCTCTCTTTCCCACAATGCACTTGCTGTAAGTGTGTACTCTGTTTCTTCCCAAGCACCCGAGGAAATGAACAAACTCTCCTCTAAAGGACCTCCAAAGTTGGTGTCTGCAGAAGGGTTATTCAGAAATAAGTTTGAAATCCACTGTGGCATCTTCAGATGAGGAAATATATAACACAAGTGCAGCCATATAAATCTGATCTGCTCAAATAGCTAAGGATTTAGTCAGGGGCCCGCAGAAACATCTTTCAAAATTTAACAATAAACAAACTTAACCAGGTCCTAACCTGCATTTGACAACATTTTTCTTTCACATTGTACAGGGGAGCCCACCCCCTAAAAATGCCCACCTGCTCCACACAGCTGTATATTAAAGATGATATGGAACAGCATTTGCAACTTATTTTATTGTAATGTTTATGAAATACAGTTTTTATGCTATGGATGTTGATTACATTAAAGGGACAGTTCACACAAAAATAAAAATGATTTAATAATTTCTTATCATTCCACATCTGTATGATTTGCTTGCTTCTGTGGAACACACAATAATATACTGAACAATGTTTTGTCCATGAAAGTCAGTGGGGTCCAAAACAACATTGGCCTTATTAAAATTCATTGTATGAACAAAAACCCTTTTCATACATGTTTGGGATATCTGGAGGGTGAGATGATGACAATTTTTTTTATTTTTGTCACTTTTTCCTTTAAGACTGTAGATAGTCTGTTTTGACTTCTTATTGACTTCAACATCAAGCCATTCAATAAGATATCTATTTTTTTAAGTTTCTGAAAGAAGTCTCTTTATTTGATCAAAAATACAGTAAAAACAGCAATTGTTTATGCAAAGCTGAATTTTCAGCAGCTATTACTCCAGTCTTCAGTGAAACACAATTATAATATCCTGATTTGGTGCTCAAGAAACATTTATTATTGATATCAATGCTGAAAACCAACCTGTGCTGCTCAATATTTTTTAGAAACCGTGACCGATTTTTTTTCAGGTTTCTTGGATAGAAAGAAATCTTTTGTAACATTCTAAATGTCTTTACTGTCACTTTTGATCAATATAATGCATCCTTACTGAATAAAAGTATGAAATCCTTTCAAAGATCTTGCTTACCCCAAACTTTTAAACAATAGTCTATATGATTGCCTGCAAATTTGCTCTTTAATATGCAGAAAGGGATATAAGCCTAGTCTTTTGCATCATTCATGATCATTTAGAGAAAATAAACTCAGATATCATTTAAATAAAATTCTGCATACCACCTGCTTTCTGCAGCCAGAGAAAAGCATGTTAATTGCACCAAGCAAACAGCACGGAGATTTGTAAATAAAGTGCATTCTATAATAAGCTTCATTTGCATAGGAAGGAGGCGTGTCTGCACTGAAAAGAATGACAGCTGACTTAATGACTTCATTTGAATTCGTATGCCATTGCACAAACCACCTGGTCAAGTTGGACAGTGAGTAGTTAGAGAATATTTTTGCTGGCAATTCCCATGCTAAACTGGTGAGATTTCAGTGCATTGGCCCTGCAAAGACAGAAAGATTATCACGAAGCGATCGGTGTACGATTCCGATATTAGCTCACACCACGGTCCTTTCATTATCATACAACTCTACTTAATTACTTTCAGACTGATGCTCCCTTACTGTGTAATGATGCATGCAGCCTTACTAATGTCTGAGATGCTTGTAAATGAATGGTCGAAGGCTCCACATCCATTTCGGCTGGGAGAGAAACCTAATTAACTGAAGGTGCCGCACTGTTGCTCTGATGCGGGAAAACAATGGGACCGAAGGCGCGTCTCGGAGTCCGCTGCAGGTGTCACTCAGAAAAAAAGCACGAAGTGGCTTGCTAGCAGTGAAATGACAGCACTCCCTCCCAGATGCCTCCTCTGTAATCCACATAATTATCTCTGTGTGTGAAGATCGAGCTGTCATTACTGTAGTTCACATCAGCGCCCTTTCAACAAGCCACATCCATCTCCATACTACTGAATCGAATTAACCTCCAGGTTATTTTCATTAATAAATATGAGATAAGAAATTATTACTTGGACACTTTGTGTTCTGTCAAATGACAGTGTTTTAGCGAAAGAGAAGACAAGCAAAATTTGCTGATCAATTGTGCTCTTGTCAGCTAGATAAAATGAGAAGTGGGAAGAGGGGGCGAGAGAGCGGTTGTCTCTATAGTTAACCGATCAAAGAGGCACTTATTCGCTTTAGGAGAAAATAATGAACGAGTCAATTTTTCAACACCCCGATTTCTGTGTGGGGAACAAAGACGATCATTATGTATCTGGGAGCTTGAGGGGATGATTGAAAATGTTGTCTATGCATTCAGACACAACTGTGTATCTGGGGAGGGTCTGAAACATAAGAAACACAATTTGAGGTGGCAAAACAGCACTGGCGCGTATTTCTAGGACCAATTATGAATTTCCTCTCTGAGATGTTGCTGCAAACAAAGACGTTTCCAGAGAAAACACATTATGAACGAGCATCTGAGGTCACCTGGTTGCATAAACAAAGACTGTTGCAACACTGCAGAAAAAGCTCTGGAAGAACTTGAGATGTGAGAGACTTGACAAATGCTTTTGAATTTTGCTGAATGAAATTATGTTACGGATAATGTACTGACACATACAGCCATCATCACTAAAACTGTTGTTTTGCATCGCCCTGAAAGAGTCTATTATGCAATGGATGATTGGCTGAATGTACACTATCTGGATAATTAAACAGCTGCTAACCAAATAAACAAAGAAGTGGACATTAAATATATTAATATCAATGTATACACTATGGTTTAAAAGTTTGAGGTGAGCTGTATAATTTCTTTTTCAAGGCATAAAATGATGGTTGCATTAAATTTATCAAGGGTGCATTAAAAAGTAAGAGTAAATTTATTCACAATATTCAAAAGGATTTTTATTGGAGCTTTCCACAAAAACATGAAGCTGTTTTCAACATTGATAATAATAATAAATGCTACTTCAGCACCAAATCAGCATATTAGAATGATTTCAGAAAATTCATCTTTGCCATCACAGGAATAAATGATACACTCAAAAAAGTTTTTTAAAACTAAAAAAAAAAAGAAGAAAAAAAAAACCTTTATTGTTTTACTGTTTTGATCAATTAAATGAAGCCTTATTGAGAATAATAGAGTTTTTCTATGTTATTATTATATTATTTTTATATTATCTATCTCTAATATTATTGTATATTATTAATATCACAAAATAGGAAATTATTTTATTGTTACGGCCACTAAATGATAAATAGTTAATACCAAATTTCTTTACAAATTTGTCCAAATAAAACAGTATAAGTTAAAATCAACTTCAAGAGAATTCAGGCATCACATCATCATAAAATACAGCATGAAAAATTTATATTTATACCAAGACTGGCTAAATATTACAATTAACTGTTTTATTATGATTCATTGAATATTAGATGAAGCAAAAGTAATCTAAATGTAAAAACAGGGAAACAAACTTGACCGATTAACTGTCAAATAGTTTATACATTCTACACTGATAAATATATTTTAAAAATCTCTACTAATGCGTACTGATATCCATCTGTATATTACACACTACTGAACAAACATGTTCCATGTCACAACATTTTAACCAACTTGAAAACCATAAAAAGGAAACTTCAATAAGCTTGGTCATTCAAGAAACTTGAAGCAATAAACTTAGCTTGTCTCAGCTTGGTGGGTTCAAGGAACGACCCAAACTGTGCCTCTCTGCAGGGACACCATGAACAAAATGCTTGCAATAAACTTCCGGCCTTGATATTGTTTTACACTCCGTAGGAACAGTCTCAGCAGCCAGCGGTGGGACTGAACTCACTTCTGCTGACATAGACATATGTCTCGTCCCTTTCAATGCTTCAGAGAGAGCTTAATTCAATCATTGTCATATTGATCCTGGCACCATGTGTTCTCCCGACACTGGCCTACTGTAACAGTTTCTGTGTTTAGAAGACTAAGCATTATTGAACATGCAATGACTTTAACAGCTTCCTACATAATATCTGACAGCCCCTAACGATATTTCTTATTCTGCATATGAAAGTGTGCTTTGTGACCCATAGGATAGAAAAATCACAAATGAGATTTTTTAATATCTCCTAGACAGCAATTAAATTAAATGGAGGGCAAATGGTGACTTTCTCTGGCTTTCAATATATATATTTTTTTTTTATTAAATTCTTTTAGTACATCCACATTCATTCCACAGCTCTAAACTTCTGCAATTTCATTAACTGTCTCATTTATATCTTTTTTTTTTTAATTTCCATTGTTTTTAACATTTTTTAGTTAAGAATATCAGTATCCAAATACTGTCCACAAATGTAGCCTTGATTTAAATGTGAAGTGCTTTATTAATTGGTAATAGAAATGAAACACTTTTGGGAATTCCTGTGGTGTGACTATCTTTAATTCACCCAAAACTATTTAAAAATAAATTTAGCTAATTGTAAAATATTAATAATAATAATAATAATAATAATAATAATAATAATAATAATAATAATAATAATAATAACTTAAATACTGTTATAAAAATATGGTAAGTGTGTAATAATAATAATAATAATAGTAGGAGAAATAATACATGATATTTATTATTATTATTATTATTATTATTATTATAAGTATTATTTTTCACATTATTATTTGTATAACAGCTTTAATATATAGGCCTATATTTTTTATAATTACTATAATCTTTTACAATAATCTCATATTGACACAGTACACTGACAGTTTGCAATAAAATTAAATAGAGAGCAAATGGCAACTTTCTTGAGCTGTCAATATAAACTCAAACAATTTTAATATACATATCCAACACCAAGACATCCACATTCATTCCATAGTTCTATACTCCTACTATTTCATCAACCGTCTTATTTATATAATTTTTATTTCTATTTCATTGTTATAAATTACCCAATTAACAATTTTTAAACGTTTCTAAAATGTTCTGGAAACACTAGTGTTTAGTTCTCTGAATGTTCTGAGAATGGACTGTTTGTTATCCATGAAGTAATCTTTAGGTAAATAGAATGTTCCCTTTGGGTTTAAAGAACAATGCCCTAAAATAAGGAATTAAGATGAGCTTTTTGTCAGTCTGAAAAGTACTTCATCATAAAGAACAGCTGAAAAAAAAAAAACTGAAGGCAAATTCCATCAGGTTCGCAGTCAGAACGTGAAGCTCCCTCGGGAAGCAGGTGTGCTTCAATATTGTCATTTCCACAGCGCCACATTCTGTTTCATCAACACACGCCTAATTACATGGCATGTGTGAAGTCATTATAAAACACCTCACCAGCCTTGGGATTCTCTCATACTCAAGCAAACTGACGAGAAGCTCTGTAATTATGAGAAAATGGAGAGAAAAAACTAAAAAGGTATTTTTTTATGTCTATCTACAGTATGTGGGTGTGTAACCCTGCCCTCAAACTGCACATAGCTTCCTGCAGTAGATCAGACCATCAATAGGGAATAGCGGTTCCTGCTCTCCTCTCTGGAGAGGGGGCACCACAAAGCCACTAAAAGCTCCCACCAGGCGCTCTGTCGGCACAGACACGCAGCTGCCTTTCTCCTCCGCTATTCGCTGTATAATATCTCCACAGGAACATCAGTCCTAACAGAGGAAGGTCTATAAATACTGAGGTGAATGGAGTCGATACCTGCCTGTGCTCTGTTACAGCACTTTATGAGACACCGGTGGTCACCATTAAAGTTACTGACCCCCTGACATCACTCCTGATAAGATATATGGGTCTCTCAAAGAACTGCTCTCATCTCACACTGTAATCATGTTACTTGAGGTATTATGTTATTATTAGGTATTTAAATGCATAATATTTGTATACAAACAATGTTTACAACTGTTGCCTTTAAATAAAATGTGCAGTGCATTTGGGTAAATGACAAACATTGCAAATATATTTGCCATATATATTTGTACTGGAAATATTGGTCATGAAATTGGGAATTCCTGTGGTGTGACATTCCTTACTTCAAGTAAAATTATTTTAAAAACAATTTTGCTTATTCTTTGCAGAAGTAGTAGCAGTGTAGTAGTAGTAATAATAATATATTTTCAACATAAATGATCATTAGAATTGATCTAATATTTGTACATTACAAATAAAAATACAATTCATGTGGATAATATATTTCAATAATTACTATGACCTTTTAAGAGCTGATATTAATTGAGAGAGTACATGGACTATTTGTACTTAAAATAATTAATTTGTCGCACCACAGGACCATTAACATTGAATGAGTGACGGCAAACATTGTGAATTGAGAGACAAAAAGCTGAAATACTTGAAAAGTGTGAAAAAAGGTAACCAATTACTGGATATTAAAGGTGACCTATTATGCCCCTTTTTACATTATGTAATATAAGTCTCTGGTGTCCCCAGAATCTGTCTTTGAAATTTCAGCTCAAAATACCCCACAGATCTTTTATTACATAGTTTTGAAAATGCCTGTTTTGAGTGGAAGCAGAAACACGCCGTTTTCATGCATGTCTCTTTAAATGCAAATGAGCTGCTGTTCCCCACCCCCTTTTCCAGAATAGGGCTGTGCCTTTACAGCTGGTACCTCAGATACTCTGCTAAAAAACATCTGTTTTGGTTTTGATTATCATGCCTATCACGCTGAAATCATGCGTTTTACATTTATATTTAGTCATTTAGCAGACACTTTTATCCATTTAAGCCATATTAGCTTAATTTTCTGATATACAGTTTTCTGAGCGCACACATCCGAAAAACAACACGCACAGAAAACGGCTGTCACTAGGCATGTGAGTACTAAACTAAGTTCTCTTTCATGTCTTATTGCGCTTAAACTGTCAAATAAAAAATGCACGGGTTACAAAAACAGTCGGTTATGTCGGTTGAAAGAAAACAGCTCTGAATAAATCACGTGTATATTCAATCTGTGTGGCAGCATCGCAATATACAGTAAATAAATCAATAAATACACTGCTGGGACTGTAAATAGTGTTCTGTGCTCATCAGTGCAGCCAATGACAGAACAGCTAGCATGCTTTGTTCAGACTTTTGCCATGGTGTTAAAACTGGTACACCGCTTGTGAAAACTTGTGAAACTTGTCACTTGCAATTGTGGCGCTGTGGGTGGAAACATGCAGATTTAGGGGCGATAATATCCCCTTCCTACGTCATGGGGAGGAACCAAATCTGAAAGGCTCACCAAAATAAAGTAACTGGGTTGTCCTTTTTCATGTTTTCTGGGTTGGTAGATGCACTGGGGACCCAATTATAGCACTTAAACATGGAAAAAGTCAGATTTTCATGATATGTCCCCTTTAAAAATTATAATATAATTTAGGTGCTGTCAATTGTCAACATTTCTCTAGATTTATACAATCATTGACCACACTTTAGCTAAAGTAGAAATACTAGTCTCTGAATTAAAATAAAAACTTAAAAAAATATGAAACCGAAAGCGAAAGTATCATGTCATACTGCAGGACACTGCTGTCACTACTTGAAATTTCATGTCAACTACCCATTTAACATCTGAAATGTGATACCTTTTCAAATGAAACAATATTTGGTTCAAACTAATGTGTACGACTTCACTGCATTCACTGGGATTTGGCTGGATCATGAAAAGTAGGCTCTGATATTATTGGTTATCATTTTATCTTGCCCCTGCAGCCTTGGTTCCATCAACAGAAAACAAAAATTTGGTTAGAAATCAAAAGATATTACAGCTTGATTATGAAAACAAACAAAATAACGTGCCCTGGTGAATCATGCAGTAAACAGGGTCAATTCTGATTTCATGTTGTGTTGGAAAAACAGCAATAAATTAGATTTCGGTGTTTGAGAATGAAAGCCGAGGGAGAGTCTTGTACAGGCTTGTAATCAGAGAATTGCTGTATCCACGTTGGAGGGGGTTCACTTCACTATTGCATTAGAGATGCTGATTGTTGAGGGGGGTAGAAGCAGGTGTCGCAGGTAATGGAAGAGATAAAGAATAAAGACTCGGAGGAAGGCATCATGCTGAGCTCCTATTAACAACCTGCATTCAAGCAATATCAGCACTGGAGCCCAGCCAAATTTCTCAATGCCTCTCATATTCAGAAGCATTTCCTGAACTGTTATTTACAGAGTTGATGTAATCAACTGGTTAGGTTTTAAATAGACAAAAACAAATGCGCTGTACCCAATTTAACTCTAAACAAGAGATTCTCATACTCGGCAACAGTCAATTATACAGGTTAGCTGTCATTGTACACCCAGCACTTCACTGCCGAATTCCACGACAGACCAATCAGAAGAGATGCATAATAAAGGACTTTATATATTTAATACCAAGAGCTGCAATTGCAAGCACAGCAAAAGGACAGAAAAGCCTGTAAAGGATTAGACTGTACTCACAGCCAGGATAATCTGCAAGGAACTGTGGGCCACCTCCACATACTGGTACTCCAGCAGACAGCCGGCGATGCTGATGTAGCGGTGGTCCTCCGGGGCCCAGGAGGGAGGAGGGGTCACGGGGGTCACCCTGCACCCCGGGCCGTTCTCCATCCACCAGGAGCGATGCATGGAGATGTTGAAGGTCATAATCAGGTCTGTGTCCTGCAGGAGAAAAGAATGAGTCAGAAGAGATGCTTTATTAAACATTACCTGCATGCGAGAGAAATTTACGGTTTCTGAATAATCAGTTATCTATAGTTCAAACTGCAAGAAAAAGTATAGTATATTCAGACCAAATGCCAAAGATCATCTTTTAAAAATGGTAAAGTTAGTCCATTTCCTGGCAATCGAGTGATTTCAATTATGTATTCAAGCTTACGAGATGTAATACTCTGAACGATGACTTATTTAACAATGTGGGTCAAATAACAAGCACTCCAGAACATTTTAATCAAGCTAAATCCAGTCCACTCTCATTTATTGATGGCTAAGAGGGGAAGGAATTTCTCTCTAGTGAGACGCCTCTCATTCTAACTTTTGTGAATTTGTTTATGTTAAAATAATCATATATTCTGGCTCACGATCAGTGTAATGCTTATGTCCGCGATTTAAGTAGAAATAGCATCCCTAGCAGCCATTGAAAGGCTTGTGTTTTGTTGTATTATTAATCAGTTTGAAGCTTTTTAACATTTCGAGGCGCAATTATTTAAGTGGCTCTTATGTGGTTAATTTTGAGACGTCAAAGGGATTCGCAGAGCAATAACCAGCCAACACATACTTATAAATGTGGCATGAGATTAATTCCACGATCAAGTGGCGGAAGAAATCACTTTTCTCAAATCCCAAATTCACTTTTGTGTGCCATTTTTCAGCCTTGATGATCTGCATGCTGGCGACTGAAGTGTTTGCAATATCCTGGGTCATTTGAGTGAATGCCAGTTACACAAGCGGAGGATTATTCACCAGGGCTTTGAGTACGCAGAGAACATATTCAAACAAATCCATCAGTCTTAAGAAACACACGCCAAGCCTAGACACAAAGCAGAAAGAAAGAAACAGAGCTCTAACTCATACACCTACAGATGCACGACTGCATAAATGTGATGCACGCGTCGAGTGCTCTGAGAAATCCCTCTAAAGAGCAGCGATCTACATTTTAAAGCCAGATTTCAGGTCCTACAAGTGTTGAAGCTTGGCACTGAGCGTGCTATTCATGTAGGAACCTGATGCTCCCCAGGAGACATTTTCCTCCTGAGGAAAAACAACAACAACAGCTTAGAAGTATAGTCTTAAGAAGAGCTTAAAGAAATAAAAATAAGTTTTTAAAATAATTTCCTGACTTTCAGTCCGAATTTTTTAGATTTTAGGTCATATATGCCAGTGCACCATTAAAAAATGACAAAATCAATCTTTAGCAGATTTTTGCTCTAAACAGACTTTGGTCCAATTGGCGATCATGACAAATGCATAAATACATACACAGAAACATTCACATAAAAAGAAAAAAAAAATTCTAATACAAAATGAAAAATCACAATGACTTTTGAAGTATCATGTGACACTGAAAATTGGCTGATGAAAAGTATTTTATATAAATTATATACTAAAATGGAAAACAGTTGTTTTAAATTGTAGTAATATTTCACATTACTTCAGTGTGTGTGTGTGTGTGTGTGTGTATATATATATATATATATATATATATAAAGAATAATAATACAAATAATTTGAATAAATATGCTGTGTATGAGTAATAATTATATAGAAATAAAAATCATGTTTGTTTTGTAATTTGTATAAATAGGCTGTGTATGAGTAATAAACATTATATCAAAATATAAAATAAAAATTTGTTTTTTTAAATTTGTTAATGATATATGCATTATTTATTTTTTTGTCATCATTTGACACACCACACACACAGACACACGCACACACTTATTTATTTATATATATATTTTTTTTTTACTTGAATATGTCCTGTCCAAACTTTCAAGAATAAATATGAAATTTAGAAAAAATAAATAAATAAATAAAACTGTGATTACATGGAAAAAATAAACTGCTACCAAATTTCCATACTAAAAAAAAGCAGCTCTTTAGCATTTGTCGAAAACTTGCCTCCAGTGTTTTTCTGAAGAAGAGTGAATCATCAGAGGGGCCCGAGTCACAGTCCCCATTATGTTTTCTTAAAGGCTGCTGGAGGATCAATCACTCACCCGCCTCCGTAAATGGCTTCACTGTTTGCCCAGCCAGTGTGGGTGATGTGATAAAGCACTTTTAATCCATTTCAAAACGCACACTAACGGCAGACGTTTTGTTGAAGACTTGCCCAACCTCACACTGCAGTGTCTATCTCAGCGTGAGAATGACACTGGTCGTCTGAAAGGCTCCCGAATAACTCTGCCTGAATAAGCCCTGGTCCTCCTCAGAGGATGCTTAGCACTTCTCGTCCTGCAGAATACAAACAGAGGTCTCGGTGCACCCTCGCTTCTTATTAAAGCATATACAAAGAACCTGAATGGTTGGATTGATTTGTTTCCACCAAATCAATATCCCTTGTATAGCAGTGCAGGGCAAAGCCTTGTTTGTCCTCAGAAACACATGTATCACGCTCCAATGACAGACATAAATAGCCATCTTGATGCAAAAAATGAATCACAGCTTTGAATGAATAAGGTGTCATCCAAGCATACAAAGTACACAAACATCTTTTACAACCAGACTTTTTAAGATATTAAGCTAAATGGAATTAATGGAATATGGAATTAATTGCTATATAAACAAACAAACATATATATGTATATGTGTGTATATATATACATATATATATACATATATATGTATATATATATATATATATACACACACATTAAATAATAAATAAAAAATAATTAATTAATAAGTTAATTAATAAATTAATCAAAGAATGAACGAATAAACAAAAAAAAATAAAAAAATAATGGGGTCTCTATGACAATTCAATGGGGTCCATGGAAAATGCATAAATAAATAAAAAGATGTAATATTTTGGATAATATCATTTATTTATTTTTTTACAATTTGAACAATCTATAATAATAAATAATTATTAATTATTATTAAATATAAGTCTATATTTTTAATACAATTTAAATATATATTTTTTCTTTTTTTAATTAATTCATATTTTATTTTTTAATAATGTTGCTTTTGGTTCAGCACAGAAAAATTACACAGTAAATTTTTTATTAATTATTATTTTTTTTTTTTATTTTGTAAACAGCATATTGATTTTATACTAACACATTTTTTCCACCCAGAATAAATGAGTCTATTAAGCTGCCTTAATATTTAAAAAAGGTGGTCCCTTGCAAGAGGATCATAATATTGTGGGGAAGTCATGGCCTAATGATTAGAGAGTTTGACTCCTAACCCTAAGGTTGTGGGTTCGAGTCTTGGGCTGGCAATAACATGAATGAGGTGCCCTTGAGCAAGGCACAGAACCCCCAACTGCTCCCCGGGCGCCGCAGCATAAATGGCTGCTCCGGGTATGTGTTTACGGTGTGTGTGTGTTCACTGCTGTGTGTGTGCACTTTGGATGGGTTAAATGCAGAGCACGGATTCTGAGTATGGGTCACCATACTTGGCTGTATGTATTGTCACTTTCACTTTTAACTTTTAACTTTTCACTTTTCACTTTCACTTCATAATATTTGGAGTCCTTATCACTAAAAAGTTTGAAAACCCCTTGTCTAGACCACAGAATGAGAAGAACACGGGCTAAATAAAGTGTACTGTGGGAAAAATATTTATTTTATCCCCTGCTGAATTTGTATGTTTGCCCAGTTACAAAGAAATGAAGGGTCTGTTATTTTTATGGCAGGTTTATTTTAAGGTATAGAGACAGAATACCAACCAAAAAATCCAGAAAAACCAATAAAAAAAAACAATATATAAAGGTTAGAAATTGATTTGCATTTCAGTGAGTAAAATAAGTATTTGATCCCCAAGCAAAACATGACTTAGTACTTGGTGCAGAAACCCTTGTTGGCAAGCACAGAGGTAAGACGTAAGGTGTAGTTGGTCACCAGGTTTGCACACATATCTGAAGGGATTTTGATTCACTCCTCTTTACAGATTCTCTCTAAATCCTTAAGGTTTCTTGGCTGTTGTTTGGCAACTTGAAGTTTCAGCTCCCTCCACAGATTTTCTATAGGATTGAGGTCTGGTGACTGGATGTGCCACTCCATGAACTTAAAGTGCTTCTTCTTGAGCCACTCCTTTGTTGCCTTGGTGGTATGTTTAGGGTCACTGTCATGCTGGAAGACCCACCCATGACCCATCTTCAGTGTTCTGAGGGAAGGAGGTTCTCGTCCAAGATTTTACAGTACATGGCTCCGTCCATTTGCCCCTCAATGTGGTAAAGTCGTCCTGTACCCTTAGCAGAAAAACAGCCCCAAAGCATAATGTTTCCACCTCCGTGCTTGACTATAGGGATGGTGTTCTTGGGGTCATAGTCAGCATTTCTCCAAACATGGCGAGTCGAGTTAATGGTAAAGAGCTCAATTTTGGTCTCATCTGACCACAGCACTTTCTCCCAAGCTTTCTCTAAATCATTAAGATGTTCACTGGCAAACTTTAAATGGGCCTGTACATGTGCCTTCTTGAGCAGGGGGACCTTGCAGGCGCTGCAGGATTTCAGTCCATTGCGGTGTAGTGTGTTACCAATGGTTTGCTTGGTGACTGTGGTCCCAACTGCCTTAAGATCATTAACAAGCTCCTTACGTGTAGGTTGGAGATGAACCCTCACCTTTCTCATGATCATCCCTACCCCATGAGGCAAGATCTTGCATGGAGCTCCAGACCAAGGCCGATTGATGGTTGTTTTGTATTTCTTCCATTTCTGAATAATCGCACAAACAGTTGTCTCCTTCTCACCAAGCTTCTTGCTGATGGTCTTGTAGCCCATTCAACCCTTGTGCAGATCTACACTCTTGTCTCTGACATCCTTTGACAGCTCTTTGGTCTTGCACATGGTGGTGGGAGAGGTTGGAATGGAGGATACAGATTGTGTGGACAGGTGCCTTATAAACATAACGAGCTGACATTAGGAGTAACTTCTTAAAAGTGACAGGACTAATCTGTGTTCCACATGGGCACATAACCAAGAGCCAGAATTCTTGCTGGTTGGTAGGGGATCAAATACTTATTTCACTCACTGAAATGCAAATCAATTTCTAACATTCATATAATGTGTTTTTCTGGATTTTTTGGTTGATATTCTGTCTCTGTTCGTTAAAATAAACCTACCATAAAAATTACAGACGCTTAATTTCTTTTTAAGTGGGCAAACTTAAAAAGTCAGCAGGGGATCAAATAAATATTTTCCCCACTGTACATGTTGCCTCACTCTTCCACTCTGTTGCTTCCTGTCTCTCTAACAGGTGTAATGAACATCAACCCAGTGGATAAACGTGATCCATCAGCACATCAGCATTTCATTCTGCAAAGCGGCAGGGGTCTCGCAGACAAACACTCCTCCATTTCTCTCCTTCACCACGACGGGAAACACGGCCAGCCTGAAAGAAGGGCTGACAGTGAGGGGTTGTCAGGACAGTGTCTGGAGATGGATGAGACCACATTTCAATAGGAATTATGGGCTGACATGTCAGCATGCTTTACAGTGGGTGATGGTGGACGGCAGAAAGCATGTAGCTGATGTCCTGCTAGGAAAATCAAAACAAAGAACATACTGTATTTAGGATAATGTCGCTTGATGATCACCACAGTGTCAGTTAAATAAAATTATAATAATTAATAAAAAAGTTTGGGGTAGGAAAGATTGTTTAACGTTTTTGAAAGAACTCTCTCACCATGGGCACATTTATTTGACCGTAAATACAGTAAAAATAGTAATAATTAGTATAGTAATATTTTATAGTATATAGTTACAGTATATTGTTGTAGTTATAGTATATTAAAATATATAATAGTTTTAGTTCAATAGTATAATGAATAATATATTTATATTATACTATATTTATTATAATTAATATAATAGCTATAGTATATTAAAATATATATAGTAAATATTGTTAATATCATATATAACTGTCACATTATATATATATATATATATATATATATATATATAATGTGATAATTATCATATATTATATGTATATTTTCATGATTTCTTTTTAATTTATTTACAAAAATACAGTTAATTAGTAATATGAAATGTTAAATATTTCTGAAATTTAAAAAAAAACTTTTCTATTTAAAGGTGGGGTATGTATTTTTTCGAAAACGCTTTAGAAAACAGAGTCAGACCGAGTATCAAAACAAACTTGTAGCCAATCAGGAGTAAGGGGCGTGTCTACTCATGATGTGGATGAGAGAGAGAGCGCTCAGTGCCCAGGACGTTAGCCGAGCAATGACAGAAAGATAGAGATGGCGGATAAAAAACAAAAGAGGATACCGTCTGCGGAACTTAAGAAGGCTTATGATAAGACAAGAAGTCTTTCCAGCGCTGGAGAGAACTCAAGGAGTGGAAGGCCTGTGATCGGATGCCGGGGTTGCTTTGATTCTTCTCAATAGGTGAGTAACGTTGGTTTTGCTTTGTTTCACAGAACTAATATATGCTGTTAAAACATTTATAAGCATGTTAAAACACACAGTACTACCAAAACACAATCGACCTGTATTACCATGGTAACACACATTGTGTTCACTTATTAATGACATCATACCCTCGGCCGGCTGGCACAGCAGACTCAGCCAATCGTTGCCTGGGTTGCGTACGTCTGTGTATGGGGGACTATCAAAATAGGGGGGAGACCCTTTTGGGGTACGGGCGTGTTTGTTTTGGTGATTTGAAATATCAACATAGGCTACCAGAAATCACTTTCCCCACCTTTAATGTCGTTTTTTTATTTAATTTTAAATGATTTTATGTTTTTATTTGTTAAATATTACTAAAATTTGAATGATTTCTGAATAAAAGTATTTAAAAAATTACATAGGCCTATATATATATATATATATATATATATATATATATATATATATATATACACGTCTTATATATATAATTATAGAAATATATATAATTTCCAATTGCATAAATATAACTGAAAATATAAATAAATAATAAATAAAACTGTCCAACAGCATTTTCAGCAGTTTCACTAAAAAGATTAAAGGGGTCATATGACGTTGATAAAAAAGAACAATTATTTTGATTATTTGGTGTAATGTGATTTATGCAGTTTAAAGTAAAAAAAAAAAAAAAAACACATTATTTTCCACATACTGTAAAGGTAAAAAAAAAAAACTATACCCTGCCTTTTCTGAAACTTGTTGATTTTTTACAAAGCTCATCGTTCTGAAAAGCTAGGTGGTGCTTCTGATTGGCCAGCTATCCAGTGTGTTGTGATTGGCAGAATACCTCAAGCATCTGATGTAAATGTTACGCTCTTTACCATACTACACGTGTCCCAGTGCGATGAGACAAAACCAATAAAATCCATTACAAACGAGGCACTTGTTGCATCCAGTGGGGACATAATTACTGATTATAATTACTTATACTCTCTTTTTACGCGTTGTGTATTGCACCGCGTAAAACATAAAAACCATGTCTGCAGTTTGTGATCGGGTGAAACGACAAACAAGTGCTACTCTACAGTGCTCAAAAACTCGCGTTTGAATAGTCAGTGGCCAATTCTTTAAATATGAAAATGAACTTACAGACTGTGAGTCAGAAGAGCCAGACTGTCCTTGCAAAGTTGGAACTGCCCCACTTTATAGAAACAACCTTCATGCACAGCCTTCCCAGTTTCCGGAAACAGTCTTCCGTAAAATGTGCCGCACACATCTGAATATTTGGGTTGAACTGTTCTGGAACAGTGTTGTAAATACTACTCAACCACTGATTTCTAGCTGTGTCCTCTTTTGGAAGGTCAGACAAAGTAGTTTCACTTTCAAAACAAAACATAGTGTCTCCACAACATGGCGGCAGCGGCAACAATACTACAGCGAGAATCAAAGTTACGCCTTCTTTCTTTGCATGAACATTTGGGTGGTGTTATGGAAAGCTTTCCACACAGTGATGTAGACATTTGTGGGCGTGTTTAAACAAGGCGTTTTAGGAGGGCGTGGACGAGTCTTAACTTTTATAAAGAATATCTCTTTGGGTTTGAGACTTTGCAACTTTTGGGATATCTTCATCTATGCATGAACAGCTTGTAACACTCCAAAGAGAAAGGAAAACTTGAAGTCGCATCATATGACCCCTTTAACTCTGAATCACTGTATATGCAAATCAAACAAAGATGGGATATTTCATCCTTCACCAAGCTCTTTAAAAATATTGCCTGGGTCCATCGACCTCATGCAAGTTCAATATATAAAAATTCATGAACATATTCAGATCAAAGGAACAAATCACGATTTATAATTTTGTGACCCACGACTATACTTGAGCATATTTGTATAGTCTTGCTGTGAAATGCAATTCAAGACAGGCATATTGAGCAGGGCCGACTACAGCTAAAACACTGCTGTTCCACTAGAAACGAGAGATTTGATTTACTCGATGAACAAAGGAACATATCCACTCACAGAGAAATTATGACACGCCGAATGCTCCCTACGGTTCCTAATAAAACCGTTTCTGCTGGAACAACATCCTACCATTGCTAAAACACTGAGGACTGCCAGCGCTTTAGGAAATGAATCAAAAGACATAATATTTGCTGGTAATTAGTGGTGTTTGCTAAGGCAATTACTATCCATCAAGTTTGTGCCATGTTCTATGCAAAAATGAACTAAATTTTTTAAATTAAATAATCAAAAATCTAAAAATAATAAACACAACTTTAACTTGAAGTTTATAGACAGATAGATATGTAGATAGATAGATGCAAGTCAGTACATTCACAAAAAAGGGGCCTTTGTTTTTGAAGTCGCATTAGTTTTCTCCACACATGCTCTACTTTATTTATGCTTACACAAAACCCAGTGGCCGTGTTGGGATAATTCTCCATCATCAGGGATTGTTTGTTGTCAGAAAACAATCAGAGGGCGTTTGGAGGGGATCAAGATGGGAAGACTCAGCCCCGGGATGACTGTCAATCATCTTCCCGTCAGTAAATGGGTTTCTGCAGGCGAGAGCTACAGCAATATTTCCCTCAGGCTAGCACCGTGATATCTGGTCTGGGGCAGAACAAAATGGAAGATTAAGACTACCAGGGATAGACTTTATTTATTTATTAAGACAGGCTAAGCCTATTAGAAGTGGCTAAAGTTTCAGCAAGTGAGAATTTGAGATGTTTTTGTTCTATTTTTTGCAATTCATTCTCTGGAACCGTTGTTTACACAAAGATGACAATAAGCGCTATGGACGCCACATGGCTTGGAGACATCTCAAGCGCAGCTAGCATCCGGTGTCGGCATGCTATGAAGTGATGTCATCACACGAGAAGTGTTTCAAAATATTCATGGCTTATTTAATGTCACACAAATGTGATTTTTTTTTAGCCCTCGGAGAGGTACTTAAGCTTCTCCGTAACTCCAGCAATGTTTCAGCACTGAGGGGAAAAGAAGCCAACAGGATTCTAATGAACCTGCCTGCCTCCCTTTTGCCTAGTGGTAATGAACTAGCATGGAGCTTCACAGTCTCAGTGCAACAAATGTTCAATCTCTGGAAAACTTTACTTTTGAAATGTCCATGACTTGAATATGAAATACTCCATCTAAAGGATGTATATATTAAACGATAATCAACAAGCAATGATTTTACCACGTTACAAATGATCCCATAAATACTGATAATAACAATAAAAATAATAATAAATAATTATTATTATAGATAATAATACTAATACTAATTATTATTACTATCACTATTACATTTATATATTAACTGATACATTTGTGTTTTACATTTTAAAATTTATTTATTTATCTTAATATATATATGTATTTTATTGTTATTAATATTGATATTACTTATGGGTTCTGTTATTTATAATAATAATAATAATAATAATAATAATAATAACAAATAATAATTCTATTATTATTGATACAGTCATTTGATTTTTTATTGTATTTTTTATTATTATTATTATTATTATTATTTATTGGAATAATAATGTTTTTTCTTCGTAGAATGAATACAACAACAACCACAACAACAATAATAATAATAATAGTGCTATTACTCATTGATGCATAAATTTCTTTTGTATTAAATCTATTTTTATTAATAAAATAATAATATAATTAATCAAATAAATGAATATGTTCATGAATTAATTAATTAATTTTTAAGCTATTTATTTAATGATGTTGTTATAAGTAAATTATTTCATAAATTAATCAAAGTTAAAAATAATATATTGATCAAGTAAATAAATTATTTAATACATTAAATTAATAACAATAAAAACAATCTATACAACTCTTCGGGATGAATCATATGTAAAACACATACTAGCGGTATATGGCGCTTACAGGTTACAGTTGATCTGTTCTGGTGTCTGTAGTAGAAAGATCAGAAGACATGTGGAGCACGACATTTGCTTGGCATACAGATCTCACTCACTCTGGTGAGTCCTGGAGGTCTCTGTTTATTGTCACAGCAATTACTGGACCACAGGACCGCAGAGAGGGTCCGGATCATCACACACACTCTAATTGGCTGTCTTCACAAGGAGGTTTACTCTCAGCAGACTGACACACTGGGAGGTCAGCAATAAATATAACAGAAGCTTCAGTCCATGAATACCAACCCAATATTTGTACTAATGGCGGCTGAAACTCTCATAGGTTAGTGTGGGAAGTATGGATGGAATAGCCAATACCTTACTGGTTTGCAGTGCATTATGGGATTGTCTTATCTGCAAGGTATATATAGAAATATGCCATAGAATCTGGCTAAATTGTATAAGTCTGCATGACTTTGCTACCTACTCTTTGGAATAATCTTCACATTTTGAGCATTTCAGACAGGCAAGATTTGAGAACATATGATACCTTACACTGTCCTGTGTGGGAAGGTTCTGGAACAGGTGTCAATAGCAAATATGTAACTGTTAGACAGGAAAACCTGATTCACCTGCATTCCCCTGAGCACAGCAGCTCTCATGTATAATGAGCAAGTGCACAACCCACTGCGCCACAAAATAAAACAAAAGGTTATTAATTTTAATCAGGATATTCATGAATTCAGGTTTCAGTTTCATTTGTTTTGTTTATATTTTTGCAGTCAATATTTTTAAGCACTGCTACACCAAAAAAAAAAATATTTTTAAATATCTCCAAAGTTTTTAAAAAATATCAATAACGTCTCAAACTGTGTTTACTCCAAGTCTAAAATATTTTGAATGGAATTATTTCAAAGTATCTGCAATATGCTATCTTGATTAATTTTTATTTCTATTTAATATTGGTTGACAAGTTTCATTTTTGTCTTTTTTTTTTATTTTCCCTAAGGAATTTTATGAGTAAAACATGAGACAAACTCTTTATTTATTAATTAATTAAATTAATTGTAATGAATTCACTATTATTATTTTATTTTACAGTTTTACACTTTACAATTACTTGGTTTATTTAACAATCAAATGGAATAATAAAAAAAAAGATATTTAGAATTCATTCTTTACACTTACATTATGTCAGTTTGCATCTATTTTTATTTCTCCCAGATTTTAGAAAAAACATCTGAGACAAAGTGTATAGTAAGCAGAAATGTAACGGAACATGAATTAAAAAAAATATATTTATTCTTATAACGTCACAAATTTGCATTTTTTTTTTTGAAGAAGAAACATGATAGTTAAAGTTTTAGTTGAATGAAACATAACTGAGACTAGTTCAGCTGAACTTTCTGATTTTTCAATACAATTTTCCTTTTTGACCTCTTAGAAAATGCCCCTGAAGTACCTGCACTGTTGCTAGGCAAGAAGCACACACCTCAGTGTCAGACTTCTGCGCTAATGTCACAATTGGGACTGAGTTAAAACACCTCGTGGAGGAGATTCGGGGCTCTCACTGCCTTAGGTTCTAATAACAGCTCCCCCTTGTAAACAAGGGCCCATCACAGACATCCATTGTGTTCATTTTCCAGATGCTGCACAACAAACATTTTATGCCAGCGGAAGAGTTTAGTCTGTCCATAAGAGCATGAAATTAGCCTGTTTAGCAGAACTGAATTTATTTGGAGCTCCTAAAATAACAGCACATGCTGCCGCGATGCTCCAAAAGGAGCTGTTGCTAATCGACAGGCTTCCTTTCTCACCCCTCGGAGAGAGAAGACTGTTTGGAGTGAAAGCAGATGCATCTGTCACAGACCGAGATGTGACATTTCAAAATGTGCGTTAACAGATGGAGGATTGTTTATATTTATGAATGCTGCCGTGCAATGACTACACATTTAGCACTGGAGGGAAGCACGCCCGCGGCCACACGTAGAAATGTCAGTAAAAAGCGCGCGACGCCTTCACTAGAACCGATTCTGAATCCTGGCAGAGCAGCTGAAAGTGGGAGTCAAAAGGTGCGGCTTGGTTTATAGCAGTTTAAAATGAACAAAATGAGATTTGTTAGTTCCCACTTTGTTGTTTTGTTTCCCACTGACTTACACTACACATTTTTTTGAGACCAAACAGTGGAAGTCAATGGGACCTGAAACTGTTGAATTTTGGGCTCACTTCATTGCATCCATTAATTACTGAGAGTCAGTCTTGAAGATCATACTTGAAAAACATCAGAACGAGTGAGTGTGGTGTGAACAAAGCCTAAAAGAGTAACGAAAAATTTACCTTGGTATACTTTGAGTTAACTAGTAATATTTATATAAATTTAATTATTCAGTACCATGGCCTATATAGCAAAGTACCATGGTTTTACCATCTGACACCTGGTACAGACCCAGGACTTTAAAAGTGAGAGAGATAGAATAGAGACAGAAGACGAAAGAAAAACAGAAAACGAGATGGGAGTGGAGGAAGCTTCCAAACCAGTCACCCCTCATCAGTTCCTCAGGTGCTGTATTGATCGGCTCAGCAGGGTGGATATTAGAGAGGTAATTCACTTTTTAGATAGAAGGCATAGGGGAGCAAGGGCTGCCCCATTTGTTACCCAGGCTGAGGAAATCATTGATACTGCCACACTGTTAGGGGGGACCCCTGAGGAGGACAGAGGTTTTGATGAGGTGGTATGCTCCGACAGAAAGATTGGAGGACACCTGCCACCTTCATCTCTACCTGAATTCACACGCAAAATGGATCAAGCTGCACACTTTACATAGAGTTTAGCTAGGACAATAGAGAGTTTTCTACTAGAGATGGAAACTAGAAGGAACTGAACAATTCCAACTTAGTACTTTGAGAAAGACATACAGTATTTGGGGAAAAAAGCTGTTCTTACTGTATTTACTGCCCTCAGCAGACATGTTGCCAAATTGTGACAGAGCAGATATAACAAACTAAAACTAAATGCATTAAAAAAAAATAAAAAAAAAAGTTTATACACTAGTTTTAAAGTGTGGCATAAATGTAATCCTATTATTTGGTCTTAAAACAATTTTAAAAAAAAGTTTGTTTGTTTATTCAATTCAGGAATTGTTTCCTTTAGAATTTGGACTCACTGGTAGCTCTGTATGTTTATGATTCACTAAAAGGTGTTACGGTATTTCTATTGTTCTGCATCTGAACCGATTCTCTAATGTTTAACTCACTGAAGAATGTAGAATCTGATCAGAACATTTATAACATCAGCTGTCAGCCATCAATGCCACCAAACATGTCTTAAAATGCAGTTTCATCACAAACAACCTCAGGAGAAGCACAATTTTGTAAATATTAAAATCAACTGAATGAATTACGTTTTAATTTCCTTACATCTTACAGATGAAAATGATATGGACACAGTTTTCAATATCCTCTGCTCAGGCATTCATTTCAATACTGACAATATCAATGTGAGATAGCAACAATTTTTGTTTTGATGTCTAAATCTGATACATTGTAAAACATATTTTATGAGTATTTCCAATTACAACGTGGACCAGCTGCCATTGCATAAAATGCCAATAAATATATCTGATTTGAACTGAAAAGCTTTATATGATTTTTTTCCCAAAAGTTTTATGTAAAAGAAAACTACGGGAAGACAGAAATCGAAAGAAAGTATTAATAAAATATTGCTGATTACATCAGAACTAGATATTTCAAAGCCACTTTTTGTGCCACGACAATTTGCTCTCCAGTGACATAAATGAAAGTCAAAATGAGTTCAATTGAGAGGGAATCACATGTTATTTATTAAACAATGCAGACGGGACAGAGGCACCTTGTATGTGACACACACCCTCTTTTTAGGTCATTACTGAGAGTATGGATGATCAAAAACAAAGGAAGTGAGAGAAGAATGAAAGCAAAAGAAATCAAAAAAGCCACCGAGCCCTCGCAGGAAAATAGGGCAAGTTTACAGCAAAATTCTTATCTGCATGTCATTTACACAGCGAACAGCAAGAGAATCATGGTAAATGATTGAGAGAAGAGGAGATGAGAGTGGAAGGAGTGTGATGGCTTGCACCCTCTGAAGTCTGCGACTGCTTTTTGGAGGGCAGACGAAAAAGAGTAGGGGATGAGGGTTATAAATGAGACAAGGGCAAAAGAGAAAGAGCTGAAGATGTGGGTTGTTTCAGGGATGATACATGGCACTGGTCGACTAATTGGTGTTGAGATTTCTTAGTGCATGATCCTGATTGGTTGCCTGTTGCCATCGAGCGCCTGTTATTAGATGGGTTACACACAGGCCAAAAGACACACGGACACAGCCGTCTGTGCCGAGAGAAAATTAAATTCTGCATTCCCCTTTAACTGTTGCGGCACACTTTTCCCTAACAACCCATATGGATAGATGAGCCGAGCTGCATGTAGTTGAGGCGTCTGAGACATTATCATGCTTCACTAAAGACAAGCGCCATATGCAGTTGTTGTGATTGCACTCAGGCTTTGCTGTGGACTCAAATAGCGGCAAAACAGCTGTTGGGAATTGAAGGGAAAGCATTAAAGACACATAGCCTCCGTGCTAAACCAATAACAGGCAGCTCTCTGAAACAGAGCAAAGTGTGAGTAAAAGTCCAAGGTTTATTTCTTTTGTTGTTTTTGTTGCAGTGTCAAGTCGAAATCTGGTAATTTTGGCCATTTTTAAAGGGGAAAGAAAATCAAATGGACCATTAAAATGAGTGGAAAGATCTACAGAGACGAAGAAATGGTTTCAGGCGGGAGGCAGGGTAATCGAGCAGACAGCAGAGGAAAGAAAGGTAGAGACAGAAGTTGTTTTAGTGTTGAGGCAAGGTTAATAATACATCGCAGTCGACTTGTATGCTTGTCTAACTCACATAAAGGGGAGATCAGGGATACCTGTAACTCCGTCAGTTTAACTGCTTATAAATTATGGACAGGGATGAAATGGCTATCAATCAGGACCACCGGCTTCTGGGTAAAAAACAGATTCTGTCATCACTCAAAAATTCAAAAATCATTTATGACCCAGGCCCCACAAAACCAGTCTTAAGTGTCAATTTTCGAACGAATCAATTGAGAGTATAATAATTCTTTGAATAAATAAGCTTTCTATTGAATGTATGGTTTATTGAAATTCGGAATATTAAAGATACAGGGACAATATTCAAGTTTTTGCTTGGAATTGTGTTTTTTTTCGAACTCAATTGAAGATTTATAATAAGCTTTGAATAAATAAGCTTTCTATTGATGTATATGTTTTTATTAAGATCGGACAATATTTCAATATTGGCCGAGATATAACTATTTGAAAAAATTGGGAATCTGAGGGTGCAAAAATCAAAAAATATAAATAATGAGAAAATCGCCTTTAAAGTTGTCCAAATGAAATGCTAGCAATGCATATTACTGCTCAAAATGAGTTTTGATATTATTTAAAGTAGGAAAATTTACAAAATATCTTCATGGAACATGATCTTTACTTAATATTCTAATGATTTTTGGCATAAAATAAAAATCTATAAATTCTGACCCATTCAATGTATTTCTGGCTATTGCCCACGACTTAAGACTGGTTTTGTGGTCCAGGGTCACATTTATCATCATGCACATTACCTTTCAATTTTTTGGGTTATGTATGATTATTTTTTTAAATATGGTTCAAAATTTTTCAAAATCGAAATGAAAGACATTTATGAGCCTACAAAAGAGATTCTATTTTCAACACTGCTAATATATGAAATGTTTCTTGAGCACCCAAATTAGCATACAAGAATGATTTCTGAAGATCATGCAGGGTTATTATTGTTAAACTATTAAAAAGTGCTTACTTTTCTTTTAAATTACTATTTAAAAAGTATTAATTGAAAAATAAAATAAAATAAATAAAAAAATGGCAAAAATATATAATATTAGATGAAAACAAACTAAACAACAGATTAATTAAATAGATAAATTAATAGATAGATAGATAGATAGATAGATAGAAAATTAATAGATAGATAGATAGATAGATAGATAGATCTCTTCGATAGAGATAGATAAAAATAAACACAATTTAAATCTGAAATAAAAATAACACCAAAAAAGTAATATTTTCCAGTAATAAAAAAAAAAAAAAAAATTTTAAAAAAAAAAAAAAAACAACAATCAAAAAAAAAAAAAATAATTCAAAATATAAACTATAAATGAATATAAAATAACACTAGTATCATGTGACACTGGAAACTGCTGAAAATTCAGCTTTGCCATCACAGGAATAAACTGTATTTTGAAACATGACTTAAAGATGACTTAAAGTTGTAAAAATATTTCACAATATTACTGTTTTATTGTTTTTGTGATCAAATAAATGTAGCTGTGTGACAAGGTAGTTTTATAAGATAAGTTAAATAAGCAAGTTCAAGATAATTCTATAAAAATATTAATCTTACAGACCCCATTTACTTGACATTGATAAACACCAATTTTACTTTGGTAGCTGTCAAATGTAAGAAAACAGTATAAGCAATTTGAGATAAATAGCACCAAAAATACCAAGTTCCAGATAGGGATGCACGATAAATACCGCACAAATATTTAATTGCGCATCTCGTCAGTTAAAGCCGGTTCTGTAATCAGCGGGTAAATCTCTACATGTGTGTGCTTTCACGTGGAGCATGCATTTACTACACAGAGCTGTCGTTCACTGACAAACTGTGGCAAAAACCACATCATATTTTGTGCATGTTGTTGCGCAGCTTATCAGTGAACAACAGCTCTGTGTAGTAAATGCTGCTCCACGTGAAAGCATGCGTGCCACTATTTATCGTGCATCCCTAGTTCCAGATGTTATAGCGAACATGCTACAACCATCCCTGGTTTCCACTAATCAGTTGCTAGGTTCAAGTTGATTTGAATTGAGATCCCCTAAACAGCCTCCTAATCACTTACACAGAGCGGTGCATCAAAGCCAGCCTTTATATGATAGGAATAGACTAATTGAGGTCAAAATGTGTGGGCAAATGAAAACGCATGTGTTTTTGTGTTTTCCTTTTGCAACGCTCTTCGGAGAGCAACTGATGATTGTAGTCTTATTGTACTGGGTTGACTTTGACCGTAATGGGCCACTGGTGGTATCAAATAGAATAGACATCTGGGGAGAAATGACTGCATGCAAAAATGATTAATTTATATATTTTAAAAATCTTGAAAGCACTGCCAAAAAGCTGGGGCTTTTAGCCTACAGCACCTACCACATATATTACGAAGACCACTTCCTAAAGAAGTCCTAAGTAACGTTCTCAAGGGCACTGCGACTGTAGTAAAGCAAGGAAGTGACATCAGTAATCCCGCATCCTGTTTTCCACTTTCCAATCCTTTTTTCAGTATCAACAACACGAACCCGTTCAGCTGACAGCCTCGATCATTAACCACTTAAGCTACCTGAGAAGGTAGCGATATAGGATGAAGAAAAGTCCGTTTGAAGAAATCGAGAAAACAGTTAGACACTCAACTCATCACAAGACCTGCGTCCCTTAGGTTTCCTAAATCCGCTGCCTAACAACTACTTTTTTGACCGGTCAAAGATAGACAATCCACATGTGAAAATAAATTTGTCCTTCCCTTTTCACGGTCAAATAGTGATTTCCTGGACAAGTTGCGCTGAACTCTAGGTGGCAATTAAGGACTCCAGAGGTCAACGGGTCAAGAGCCGGGCCGCGCTCCCCCTGGCGCCTTTTTCGTAGCCCTTAAGCCCCCTTGCCACAGAGCGCTGAAAGAGTAGGCAGGTGGGTCTTTCAGATTGGACCAAAAAGAGAAAATTACATCGTAAATTCGTGTTTCAAGCATATACAGGCCAATCATTTGAATGAAGACGTCACTCACATACCCCTAAACTCTGGATCCCTATGCACGGCTTTGTTCCTGGGGGGACAGAGACGCTTAGATTGTGGAAAGTGGTTCAAATGGATATAGCTTTTCCTCTGGAGGGGGCTCCCCTTCTGCCTTTCCTAGAAATTTTTCCCCCTCTCGCTGGATCCTCAAGAGACCCGGCCTGCTACGACCCGACAACTGTGGCAAACCTCTGGTCTGAAAAGGCCTGCCATGTTGCCATCTGGGCAGCAGGGCTAAAAAGACAGCCGCTTTTCCTACAACTAAGCCTGTGCGACAATCCCTCACCTGAAATGCCTTAAGTTACAAGCTGAGATTGTTTCACCGTATCACGTACGTTTTGAATGCTCTTTTCTTGTTTGTTCAGGCAACTTGCTAGCTTTGTTAGGTTTTTGAAGGATCAAATGCCTTTCCCAACCGCCCTATATCATGTCTTGGATCTCGACGAACACGGAGCTAAAGAGCACGCGGATTCGGGCGCCATTCTATGATATTAAAACGCGTCTGGAGACAAGCAGGAGAGTGATGACATGGTGACGGACACTGTACATGGTAATACCCTGTCTGCCGAGCACAGTGGTGTATGATGTGCTGAACAGCGATATCACAAGCACACAGCGTCGTGAGGAATCAGGTTGAGCCAGCAGCGTCGCAGCGCGTGCTAGCAGGGGGGCAAACATAACAGTGAGGTCAGAAGGCCCGCTGACAACCAAGGGGGGGGGCCAAAATAGCTATATGAAATAATTTCATTAATAATTGACTATTATGTTAACTTATATTTATAAATTCAATAACTTTAGACTTGACCATTCAAGAACAATGAAGAAGCGGGTGTCACACAAGCGTGTGAGTGGGGAGGAAAACAGTCGGCAATCGTGCACAACATGAACAGACATGGGAGAACAGAAGGTGACATATCGCTGCTGCTTGGCAAGGCTGAGACATTTCGACAAGAGTGATCACGTGGCTACGACAAGCATCATCAGTAAAACCAATAACAGATCTGAAAGGACATATTTACAGTGCTCGGAAAAGAAGTTTTATAATGGGTAAGATATATTCGCGGTAAGTCCACTGTAAGGATGGCTGGGAGGCGTCCAGGGGGGACGGGGGGAGTGGGGTGAGGATAGTCGCACGCACCTCACTAAACACAGTTGTATGTTTAATCGATGATTTGATTAAGGTAAAGTTTACAATAAAAGCTTTTGGGGTTAAAATAGAAAATCTTATTTTTTTATAAGAATAAATTCCCTCTGTATCAAATTAATCATCAAAAGAGGACTCCAAAGAAATACATGATATATTTTTGTAGTTTTACGATGTACAAGCCCTGTTCGAGACAAGAGTACATACATAAACGCTCACTACATACAAAAGGCTTTTTGAAACAGAAAAAAACAAAAACAAAAAACCTTTGAAATCTTTAGATAACTCAGAATCAACCCCCGGAAATAAAAAGTGTACTAATGGGAAAAAAAATAAAACTCCCAGAACACAGGAAGTTTTCATGCAAATTCAGTTAACTGCCGGGGTGCGCCCATAGTTTTTGATTGTTTTTTGTGTTTTCTTGTCCAAAATGGATCATTAGCATAGGCAAGCCTAGCCCCTTCCACTAGACCTGCAGGGCGTACGTTAAGTGTGTAGTGCAATGAGTCTGTGTTTTATACAGTGGCGCAACAAAACCACCACGATAGAACTCAAACAGTTTAACATGTGGGAATAGACATTGACGTAACCTAAGCTTCGTATTAGTTTCTATAGATGACGTGATCAGCTATGTTAAGCGCTGGGTCAAGCCAGCAAAGAAACCCAGAGTACTCTTCCCCTCTCCCTGCCACCGCACACTGGCTATGCTCATCAAAACACCAATACAACAGCCATCTCAGCATTCAGCCCTTCTGGTAGATAACGTCTTTTACACCACACCGACGAGGTCTTCGCCTATGTGTTCTCGTAGATCCTCCCATGGAGTACGGCTGTGTCACTCTGACGTGGCTATGAGAACTGCTCTGAAATACAGTTTCCACCACCTTGGAGACTGTGACTTTTATATTCCAGCAGCAAAGGCTATATCTTCGGAACAGCTTATGGTTCAACTAAGGCAACCCAGGTTCGCAATCGCAGGGATTTTACAGAGCACCTGTGCATCGCAAGGAATTAACGAGTGAACAAACAACTGCCGGTCTAATAGCTGTTATCGCGCTCTGTGCATTTTAAAATACGATAATCGCAAGGCAACAGAGCGGCATGCTGACATAAGCCAAAAGCAAAGTTCTGGAAATATGCTAGACCAGAATTCTTCTAAGGGAAGGCATAATATGGTGTAGGTGCATTTAATGCTACTAGGCCTGCAAAGGTTTGGTCTAAATCTTAAAAATACATGATATAGTTCACCAAACAAACCCCACAGACACAAACCATAAGTATACCTCTTACCACACTAACCATAAAAATGGTAACTGCAAATGTATGCCAAATTTCAGACACTTGGGAGCAAAAATGATAGTAACAATGAATCATAAGGAGAACAACGCAACAGTAGCCGTGAAATCTCCCTGAGGTGTATGTGTGTGTGTTTATATATATCATAGCATGTAAAGACACAGCATGCGGCGCTACAAGAAAAATTCGCTCCATCTGTCTTTTGTATAGGAACTGAATTAAAAATTGCACAAGATTTTTTTTCAGTGATTTCCGGCAAAGCTCTTTGTTTCTGGATTTGAACAAAGACATGAAAAACAAAGCTGTGACTCATGTTTGATATTCATGATGAAACAGTCAAACATGCACTCATTTTTTATGTAATATATTGAACCTTAAAGCTGTTTGGTTTTCCCCAAACACAAATCACATAACATGCTTCATATCGTAATCTTACTGTAATCTCCAGATCTAGAGGGAGGAAAAACAGGTTTCCAGTTTGTAAATAAGAATCTTAACGCTGTCTCCCAAAAAACTCATCTCAATAAACATACATTCAAAGAAAAGAGCATAAAATAATAACTATATAAAAAAATAATTTTAATGGTTGTGCTTTTTTTTTTCAGAACCCTGACCCTTTTTAAACTTCTTAACTTAACTATTACATTTCAGCATTTAACTCCTTCCTGTTTATGCTACACAAATCTACACACAATCAGGCAGTATACTGGATAAAATGTGCTCTTCTAATGATTTTCAACTGGTGAACAATAAAGCTGATGAAAAATCCTATAGATCTACACTGAAGGAGACTTATATATCAAAGATACTTAATACAGGTAAGCAATAGCAACACCCTAGTAACCCCCCTAATAGGCCACTCAGAGCAACAGGAGCCACATAGCAACACCCTCTAACAACAGTTTTTTTTCACATTCAACGCACCACTAACACTTTTTCTTAAAAAAAGCGAACTTAGTTTTTAAAAGTTTTGAAGATTCAGTTGCCTGAATCCTGCTGGGATTCCACAAGTAATTGGTGTAATTAAACCAATTAGTTGTCGAAAAATGCTCTTTTTGTTCACAGTGAATTCAACTCTTTTTTGTCTGCCAATGTCATCTACAGCTTTCTTCAGTCAGTCTGCTCTGATAGATTTCAGCTTGTTTTAATAATTGACCTCTGGCTCCATTTTAATTTGACCAATGTCACCAATTATTCTCCTGATCTAATGAAGTTATTTTTGCCAGAAATAAATAACCTACAAAAAAAAAAAAAAAAAAAAAAAAAAAAAAAAAAAAAAGACCCAACTCAAGCCTGTTATCATAATGTTGTTAAACTGTATTAATCAAAATGGTCCATAGTCAATTGAGGTGGGGGGGTTTGTTTGGGGGGTAAAAGCTTTTTTCCGCTCCCAGTTTGGACTGAGGCCCAATTTATGAGTGCCGTTTAGGAGAGTGCACGGATCAATAATGGCCATTGAACCGCTGTTCTGGTTCAAACATACTGTACATCTCCAGAGGTACAGGAGTAAACCACAAACTACAGATTCAGAGCAAAGTTGGACAGTGTAGTCAGCCCAATTACTGGTTATATGTTTGTTGAAAAGTTTCTTTCTTGTTTGTTATTTTGTTTATTATAAGCACATTCTGCAGCTTTGTCATCTGCCACTTTAAATGAGCTCTTTAAACTCAAACGGATTTTGACTGGCTGTCAATATGATTTTTCACTTTAAACAGCTGGGAAGAAAATGTTTTTCTGAAAAGTGATTCCAACAATACTGTTTTTTTCATTGTAGTGATTGTTAATGTTGAGGTGTGGACCTTCACTGTTTTTATAAAATTAGAACGATTACTTAAAACTTTAGAGTTATAATTATCACCCTTGTGTGAACAGCCCTTTAAATTTAAATAATATTTTCGTCAATAGACAAAAATGATGACTAAAAAAACTGTAAACCTGAAAGCTAACTGGCTGCACACAATATGTTTTGGGAAACCCCAAATTTGCATTTCCATACCTAACCCTAACCCTAACACACTTCAGCTTTAAACTGGGATACGAGGAAATTAATTTTACCATGGAAAAAAAAAAAATGACACACATCATCTTTTAAGCATGCAGAAACAGTCTATAAACCAGAGGCCAATGATTTATATGGAGCATGCAAAAGTGTTTATTTCTAATGAGGCAGAGAGGATAGACTGCTAGGGTGAAGATGAAAGATGGAACATGCAGAGCATGTGGATGTGTGTTTGTCCCAGGTGGGCTTTAGGTAGGAGAGTGGATAGGGACACAGCTCATTAATTGGGAAATGGGACTCCTGGCGATGAGGCTAAGAACATCTGTTCGCCCTGACAGGACGTTTTGCGGCCAATTCTGCACCACATTGCTTAAGAAATGTTGTGCTTTCCATCAGGGAATTGAAAATGGACCCTTTTCACAGACTGTGATAATGCATTTCCACAGTTTATTAACATCGTATACCTAGCAATATTTTTCCATTTTCATTTTTATTGGTGTAACTTTATAACATTATATGTTGTGTTATATTACAGTACCTGTACCTGTCTGTGAAATTTCGTAGGTGAAATGCCAGTCATTCACCGTAATGAACATCTCAATATTTTTTCCTTGTTTGGAAAGTCACAGAAACGCTATTGTGGATTTGTTCTTTCGCTATTGGTTGCCTAATGGGAATGCAAAAAATATACATTTGTTGTAGTCTCCATTAACCACTATAAAGTTTAACTACTATAAAAGTTGGAAAAAAAATGTAATGATGGTACAGTACCTTAATCAACATCCTCAGTGTTTTTAATCAGACGAGTACTATTATATAATCGTATATATATATATACTATAATTTAGAATAAATTTAGGCCAGTGCAATTTTTTAAAAAGAAATTAATACTTTTATTTATTTATAAAGGGGACACCAAAAAAATAATTGATCAAAAGTAAAATTAAAGACATTTTTCTTACAAAGATTTCGTAACACTTTCTATGAAGCCCATATTTATAATACATTATAATACATTAAAAATACATTGTAATTTGTTATATCATCTTCTAAATAATCATAACAACAATTATAATACATTATAATGCTTACGCATTTGTGGTTATATCTTTTAAGATTATGATTACTTATAACACACAATGAACACACCATATTAAATCTACTTTTACATTTATAATGGACTATATACAGTATCTTGACATTGTTCATTTAAGATCTGCACAGTATCTTACTACATCTTGTAAGTGGTTAGGTGTGGAGTGTTCCCTGTGAGGCTAATATTAATTTTGATGTGAGCTAGTTAATAATTTCAGCTGAAAAAATGCAATGTTTATATGTTAGCTTACATTTTATTTTGATGGTCTACTTAGTCTATTAACTATAAGCAACTTTGCAACTACTATGTCAACTAATTCTCATTAGAAGTATTAGTAGGCTTAGGTTAAGGTTACGGTAAGTAGAATTTTGACGTACTTGCAAAGTTAGTTTATAGTCAGGTTTTGTCTGTTTGGGGAATTATCACAAATAAAGTGTTAGCATATATTTAGCAGAAATACTACTAATACTCCAAGGACATGTAGTTGCATATTTACTTATTTAACAGCTGTCTTAAAGGGTACCATCAAAATAATAAAAACTAATATTACAATAAAAAATTGTTCAAAGCAAATGTGTCATATTACACATTCATCAGATCTGATATCTGATCATAATGGCTGTTTTGAGAAAAAAATATATTATTATTATAATTATTATATTATTATTACTATACATTTGTGGCACTGCTGTGGTAGTATGGAAGCCCAGGTTTCTTTGACAGTGGCCTTTCAGCTTATCTGCATTTTTTTTGGTCTCTCTTGTTTCTCATTTTTCTCTTGACAATACCCCATAGATTCTCTATGGGGTTCAGGTCTGGTGAGGTTTGCTGGCCAGTCAAGCACACCAACACCATGGTCATTTAACCAACTTTTGGTGCTTTTGGCAGTGTGGGCAGGTGCCAAATCCTGCTGGAAAATGAAATCAGCATCTTCAAAAAAGCTGGTCAGCAGAAGGAAGTATGACCAAAATTTCTTGCTAAATGGGTTCAGTGACTTTTGGTTTTCAAAAAAAAACACAATGGACCAACACCAGCAGATGAAATTGAACCCCAAATCATCACAGACTGTGGAAACTTAACACTGGACTTCTCCCACCCTTCCTCCAGACTCCTAGGACCTTGGGTTTTCCAAATGAAATACAAAACTTGCTCTCATCTGAAAAGAGGACTTTGGACCACTGGGAAACAGTCCAGAAACTTGCTCTCATAGCCATGGTAAGACGCCTCTGACGTTGTTCTGTGGTTCAGGAGTGGCTTAACAAGAGGAATACGACAACTGTAGCCAAATTCCTTGACACGTCTGTGTGTGGTGGCTCTTGAAATGCCTTGACCCCAGCCTCAGTCTATTCCTTGTGAAGTTCACTCAAATTCTTGAATCGTTTTTGCTTGACAATCCTCATAAGGCTGCGGTTCTCTCGGTTGGTTGTGCATCTTTTTCTTACACACTTTTTTCCTTTCACTCAACCTTCTGTTAACATGCTTGGATACAGCACTCTGTGAACAGCCAGCTTCTTTGGCAATGAATGTTTGTGAATGTTAGTCTTCCCCATGATTGTGGTAGCCTAGTGAACCAAACTGAGAGACCATTTTGAAGGCTCAGGAAACCTTTGCAGGTGTTTTGAGTTGATTGGCTGATTGGCATGTCACCATATTCTAATTTGTTGAGATACTGAATTGGTGGGTTTTTGTTAGTTGTTGTACAGTATATTCATATATACTTTCCAGAAGGCCAACAATTCACACAGTCTGTGTGCATCGAAACTTTTCCATGACATTTTAATTTATTGAGATGCACCTGTAAATCATCATACTCTTAAAAGCTATAACCACAAATAAGTAAATATTATATAATACATTAAAACTGTTCTTATAAATATTTATAAGATGATATGACATATAAGGTTTTTTTTTATATAATGCATTATGCATTCATTATAATGCCTTAAGAATACCCTTATAATGTATTATAAATATGGGCTCCATAGAAAGTGTTACCAAAATTTCTATTTCAAACTAATTTCTATTCTATTCATCACACAATCCTGAAAATATGTTTAAACCTGAAAAAAAATATGTCTTTGCCACTAAATTTCAGAAAACTAGTGCTGTGTGGGTTTTCTAACACAGTGCCTGATAGATTGATTGAAAATTTGACAGCCACACTCCCCAACCACCAAAAATCAATCTCTCCATATTTTTTTTCCATCAACTATATATACAGGTGGAGCTGGGGAAGGTGGAGGGTTTCAAAGGAACTCTGAAAGCATGCAGCGAAATGTTCTAGTGAATGCTGACCAACCATTTAAATGTAAAGCAGCGAGCTCATTTGCTGCGTATGCAACATGAACCAATCAACTTGTGCCAAGCAGTTTAACACTGTGAACATTATTAGTTTTGTGTAAATGACCCATTGGCCAGCGCTATCTAGAGTTTCATGACAGAACTTGGCATTTATTGTAGTTTATTTTCACCCCTATAGAACTTTAAATATAGAAATATAACAAATTTCACTTCTGAGAACCCTTGAAATGTAAAAAGCGTCCATAGATGAAGTCTCTTGTCACGTCTACCATATGTTAAAACCAGTTGGAAACGTCATATATGTGCTATCCCATCTGTTGCACGTTTTTTTTTGCAGCTAATGCATAAGGCATGCATTCATCTCTATGTGTTTTATTGTAGTTGATGAAACCCCTTAAAGACGACAGCTGTTTGCATTGAAAACATCTTATGTTGATCAAGTTAGCATTAACGCGACCTGGTGAAAATAGGCAAAGGGAATAGGCCAGGAGTAAAAATAGGACCGCCGGGTTTTGTGCGGCTACAATTACTTTCCCGCCCCTAACCCCACTTACATCCAAATTGCTGCCATGGGAGACCTTTTGAGAATAATGGTGAAATGGCTACACAATCATGCTACTAACACTGCTGACCTACAAATAATTGGGAAATGAGTTAGCTAGAGGCCTGCAGGGGTGTGTGTGTGTGTGTGTGTGGGGGGGGTTTGGTTCATTTCGCTGATCTTAACTGCCTGAAGTATTGTGCCTCCCTCCTCCAATCACCTTTTGAGGAGCAGGTGCAAGATGGGAAATGGAGAGCTACCCCCTAACCATATGCCACACACATACACACACATCTCCCCCCTAAAAACTGTCTCTCTGTGATAGGCCAAATGAATAAGCCCCAGCAGCCCCAAATGAAGGGTTCTGGTGTGCCTGGCATAGAGATGGAGAACAAGAGGGTGTCTGGGCCATGCTGCACCCTGCAGAGACAAGTTGGACCCCAAGGCGGTGAGGTCAGTGCGCTTCTATAGGGATGCAGGGGAGTGTGCCGGGACCATTTGCGCCACAGACAAAGTGACAGGGGCCGAGCGTATCCAACAAGCCAAACCACCCGGAAATGACACAAAGGCAAACAATTTGGGTTTGCTGCCTGAGTATCACTGGCGCGAGGCGAGCTGTGCAGCCTGTTTTAATGGAATCACAACCGCGCACAAAGACAGAGAGGGGGGTAAACACAGCGCCTTTGCTTTCTCAGCCCCCATCAGGCTTTCAGCTGCTAAATAAAATGATGCCATAAAAAAGAAATGAATGAATTTAAAAGGCAAATGAAAAAGCTCACAGTTGTTTTGATACAACTGTTCAAATTTAATGTATGCTCTAGAGTTGAAATACTTGGACTATTTTCACAGTACAGACGAATCCACATCATGTGTAACAAGAAAGACAAAAAAAATAAGTAACAACATAAACATTAATAAACACTTTTGTTGTCCATGTTGAATTCATCCATATATGGAGAGGACAGGCATACGGAATCTTTTGGGCATTATACTGCATTGTGTTGACAGATTTACAGCGATCAAGCTGTAGAAAACAAACACATTCTCATAAACGGTCCTTTTGTAACTATCATATCTAGGTTTGGAGTCAGTAAGACTGTTTTTTAAAAGGAATTAACACTTTTATTTAGCAATGTTGCCTTAAATTGATCAAACGGGATAGAAAAGACTTTTATAATGTTACTTCAAACAAATGCTGTTCTTTTAAATGTTCTATTCATCACAGAATTCTGAAAAAAATTGTATCGGTTTCCACAAAAATATCAAGCAGTACAACAATAATAATCATTTAAAAAACATTTCTTGAGCACCAAATCAGCATATTAGAATGATTTCTGAAGGATTGTGTGATACTGAAAATTGATGTGATGGCTGCTGAAAATTCAGCTTTCCACTCACATGAATAAAATACTTTTTATAATATATATATATATATATATATATATATATATATATATATATATATATATAAATATAAATATAAATATAAATATAAATATAAATATATAAATATATAAAAGAAAACAGTCATTTCAAATTATAGTAATATTTCACAATTTTACTATATTTTTTGATCAAATAAATGCAGCCCAAACATTTGAATGGAACTTTGTAGCACATATGGTTTGTATATGTCTGTATCTACTTTAATTTTCATGTCACGTGTAGCTTGAGAAGCTTTCCCAACAGTGAACATCTGACCCTCAATGGTTAAAAATGGCTTCAAGCATCCATGCATACAACAAGTACTTAGAAAGATGAAAATATCCAGAAAGTCAAGCAAACATGCCAGTGGCTCTTTACTTGAACCCTCAAATCAAATCAACACTTGTTTGCAATCATTCAAAGCGTCATGTTGAATGGTTTCTGTGAATTTTAGACAAGGATAAACTTCTCACTAACAAATAATATTGTGCGTCTAGCCCGAGCCTGTGGGACTGAGAGCAGGTTTAGCCAGAGATCCACGAACCTGAACCTGGATCATCAATCGCATGGTGTAACGGCTTTTGCTGCCTGCTTTTAATTTCCCCAGTGCCTCTGAGTCCTGACTCTCTACCGCTGGAAGGAGTTTTCACTTTAAAGTGACAAAGGCATTTACTGAGGGAGAAATAATGTCAGTCGATGCCGGACTCTGAGCCGCCCGCTCCGATGGAGAGAGGGTCATTTCTTTGCAGAAGGATGCAAACTTCTGATCTAAAGCCTCCAGTGTCAGGATCATTTGCATTTAATTGCAATACCAAAATCATCTTACATGGTGAAGGTTTAACCATCAGAGTGTGTTACTGGAAGCCATTAAGCCTGGATCAGTAACAGCACGTTTAAGCAAGCATGTTCACCTGGATGAAAAGTCAAGTATAGCTGGTCACCAGCTTTTGTTGTTAGATGCTGGTGTACTGGTGAAGGCTTCTTAACCTAAGAAACTATTTGAGTCTCTGTACAATGTTTTCGATTAATTAAAATTAGAGTGTCTTTGTTGTACTTAACATTTAGAAATCAGTTTATAAAAGTTGGTTCTAAGTCAATTATAAATTATATCATTGGTTTTGGGTGAACTTTCCCTTTAAGGATGCACTATGATGGAATAAACAGCAACACATTACAATAAGGTCTCATTAGACAATATTAGTTACTGCAATAACTAACAATGAGCAATGTATTTGTTAAAGTATTTGTTAATCTTAGTTAAAGTTTATTAACTGTTAATAGTCAATGTTAACTCACTTCCATTAAATAATGTTAGCAGATATAACTTTAGATTTAATAATGTATTAGCAGGCTAAATGTTGCAGTTAACATTATCTATGATTAACAAATGCTTTAGTCGTATTTTTCATTGCTACAGTAGTTTTGTTTGTCTAATGTAGTTAACTAATGTTATCTAATATAATCATATAAATGTACTCATTGAAACATAGTCCATGTTTGAAACCGATGCACAAGCTAAGTGTCAAATTGAGGTTATGATTAATATTGTCAGACTTCCTTTATAAAACATTACCTCATCACCAAGACAAGACTGTAAAGATGTAGAAAAAATGCACGGCACTATCAGATTTTATGTAGTGTAGTTTACTAAATTTATATAACAATCTTTGAATAAGTGATATCCATCTCACACGGAGCAAATGAATGTCTAATTGTAACGCCATTACAGGTTTAATTCCACAGATTGAAATCCACTTGCCAGCCCGATAGCAACACATTTTTTGTGCTGTCAAAGTCAGTTTAAGGAAAAAAGCGCTAATTTTACCACTGGTTCTCATGAAAATTTCAGGCTGCCAAGTCTCTCATTGATTTCCATGAAATCCATAACAGAGTGGCTGTGCCTAGAATACATCTAACTTTCACATCTAATGTGGCCGATCGCAAAATCAACAGATTTCATATTCAGAATAAAGGCCAACCATCCATAACCCGACGACATAGTGAGCACGTAAGTCATCTGAGTCCACGCTATTGCTACGACAAAGGTAATCAATCACTCCTTTGTGCAATTGGCATTCTGGTGCGGACTGGTGGAAGAGTGCAAAGATAATGAATGAGAAGACTAGAGCACATGTCCCAGCCCCAGGAGAGGAGCTGTCACAGAGGGGATGTGACGGGGGGTTGGGGGGCATTTGGGCGTTCGGCTTGAACGAGGAGGGATCACATGACTTGTCTTGTCTGCACAGCTAAAATGAGAGGTGAGGAGAGCAGCTTCTTAATAGACTCAACTGGACAATGATGAAACAAAGAAAATGGTATTAGGACAGATTAATGACTGGACAAGTGGACATTTATTTAAAAAAAAAAAAAACTTAATATTTGATGAATATGGATGGATAAGAATGTTCTTTACACTGTAGAAGTGTTTATACGTTTCTTTAAAATGAATTACATGAGATGCTGATTAATTACAATTAATCAAATATATCAATGAAAATAGTTCGAAGACAGCTTTGATAAAAAAGCTTATATATTAATCATTTTGCATTATGATATACATACTACATGCAATAAAATTGATAAATAATTATAATTACTTAGTAAATTAATTTCTATAAAAAATCTTTTTAACAGTAGTGTATATATATATATATATATATATATATATATATATATATATATATATATTTATCCATTTATAGTTTAATTTATTCACATTTAATTAAACTATAAATGGATAAATATATATGTATATATATATATATATATATATATGTGTATATATATATATGTGTGTGTGTGTGTGTATATATACTGTATGTATGTATATATATATGTATGTGTGTGTGTATATGTATGTGTATATATATATGTATGTGTGTGTATATATATGTATATATATATATATATATATATATATATATATATATATATATATATATATATATATATATATATATATATATATATATATATATATATATTTATCCATTTATAGTTTAATTTATTCACATTTAGGGGGAAAAAAAACATTAAAACATTTTATTTTTCCTTCTCCACTCCCTGTGAAGCAATATATTAATATGCAGCGATTTTCAATCTCAATGGTGTGGGGATGTTGCTAGACAAAAGTGATTTAAGATAGCTAATTTAACTGTACTGTCAAATAGTCTTGGTCTGAATAAAATTATACCAAAAGCACAGTATTTTTGATTAACCCACTAATGGCCATCTTATATTCATTTGTAATCAGCTCAATTGCTGAGCCACTGCTAGTAGAAAAAAAAAAACTGTTAATCACACCTCTAAGGACATATTAAGCAAATACAAAAAGTGAGGTGCTAAAATGACGTCCTGATGATACCGCCTCAGGGAACATGGAGTCCCAATTTGATGTTCAAACCAAATTTAACTGTATAACAATGATGATTGCAAAATAATGGCTTTGAACCCCCTGGAGAACAGACCAGGTTTTGCTAAACTGCCTCTCAGGCAAGTCAAAAATTGGCACAGACAGCAGCGTGTCTCTCAGTTACTTGATCAAGCATTACAGGCAACTCAATGTTATTTATTTTTTGGAGCACTGGCTTAATTTCACTCCAAAAACTGTGATAAGATTTGGTTAAATGTAAAGTGTAGGTGGTCTAACAAAGAGTCTTGGATAATTTCCATACATTTACGCACAGCTTGCTCTAGAATTAAGCCCCCAACCATCCACATTCGCATACTCTCTCTCTCTCTCTCTCTCACCTCAAGGTATTAAACTCCTTGGGGATTATTGTTATTTTCCACCCTTGATATGAACGCAGGAGATGCACAGATGAGGCACATGGCCCACCACATGCACACACAATGAGGATATTATGCTAATGGGTGGCATGTCCATTTCCCATGGTGCTCTTCTCATTTACACAAAATGCCATGCGGAAGAAGGCAAACTGCAGTGTTGAGTGGGACAAAGGGAGCCTGTGCTGTTTGCTGAGATTCGGGTTAACCCCAAAACAAACATACATAGCAGTACCTCACTAGTGAAAGAGAGTCTATAAGCTGAGATGTGTCTATTCTGCAGTCATCAATTTACTTGCAGCTGTATATTGTTTAACTCTGAACATCTGATCTCTCCTCTTGAAGCTGTAGGCACCATGATTGAGTATTTACTGTACACAGCTTAAGTTAACTGGTGTTTTGTTGGATACCATGTGCAGCAGAAACTTGGATTAACCATGCTGAAAAAAAACAAACAAACAAACAAACAAAAAAAATATCTGTGCAATTTGGATCATCTTAAATTTCAAAATGTCTTAACTTATTTAAAATGGGCAAGTTGTTATTGTCCAAATGATGTGTCATTATTAACACTTTGAAATAATCAATTTAATTTGGAAAAGTGTGTAAAATTTTATGTTTTATGGATGGTCACAATTGTGACCGGTGGGATAATGTGCATACTGAATTAACATATTTCTGCAGTCATAAAAATTGTTATATACAGTATATCATCCCGGCTATTTTAAATTCTTTAATCACATTCTATGGTGACTATTATGCACAAAAAAACCTTATACAACATGAATAGGAATACTGAGATAATAAAATACAACCATCAACGTATTTCAAATTTGTTACTTTTTTGTAAAACATACCATCAAATTTGTATATTAGTGCTACCAGTATTACAACATCAGTACTGTTACTTATTTGTAACATTTGATCTTTTAATTTAGTGCAATATTTTGTCATTGCAACATTTTAGTGTAATTTTCACTAACAACTGAGATTGGATAGTTAAAATGGTATGGTGTTAAACAGTCAGGTTTTACTAAAGACGCACAGTGATGAATCAGCGCTGAAAAGGCATGGACATAGTTATTTTGCACTTGAAATGGCAGCAATTGTTGTTTCTAGGAGGAGGCACCGTGGTAGGAGGGTGAGGATTTTTTCCACACGTACAGTATTAATTCATTTTGAATGCCAGAAGAACATATAGTTTTCTAAGCCATGTTATTTTTAATTTGCTTCAGGAAATAAAAGATGACTTGGAACTCTCAACTAGGAGTCACGAAATACCAGGTCTATCAAAACTTCTTGCAACCCTTTTTTGGCCTCTGGTTCTTTTCAATGTTACTCAGGCTTCTTTATTTCTTTATTCTTCATTTGCGACAATGCTAATTTGCGCTGCGCTTGGGATATAGCGTTGGTCAATATGTAAATGAGATGTTGCATCTGTGTTCTTTAATTTGTGCGTTGTTAGTAAATCACCCGCAGAAATTTCCACGCCCATCGGAGCTGTTTTGGAATTGTACTCTCACAATAATTTGCCCTGTTTAGTAAAACTGGCCCTAATTTGATACTCAAAAACATTTTTTTTTATTATAATCAGTGTTTGAAAAACTTGTGCTGCTTAATGTTTTTGTGGAAATCATGATTTTTTTTTTTTTTTTTGATGAAGTTCAAAAGAAGATAATTTTTAAAGTGCATCCTTACTAAATAAGAGTAATTTTTTTTTATTGTACTGTATTAACCGCAAACCTTTGAATTTGTGGTATATATATATATATATATATATATATATATATATATATATATATATACACACACACACACACACACATTTGTTTTCACAAATTCAAAAAATTTGAGAAACTGTGACATCAAGTGCATGCGTATGTGCGCAGACGCATAGTGTTTCTTTACAATGTGAAATCACCAACTACTGGCCTGGCATGCATAAAACAGTGCTTTTAGACTTTTTTTGCAAATCCATGTGAACGGGGATCAGCTTAGACAAGCAAGCCACTTTAGACAGGTTTTTGTGAGCAGTTTAGGTAGTCCAGTCTGTGTTTTCATCAAACAAAGGGTACATAAACATATGGGAGAGCTCTGGCTAATGACTAGATTTGCTCATCAGTGTGATTTCTACCAAGGGCACTAGTGGACAGCAAGACATATGCACTGGGTTCACAGTAAATGTCAAGCAAGCTACAGCTGCTGGGTCCCAGATGGGTGATCTTTAACTGCTGCCATCTCCATGACCTCACCTGGTAAGGTGCCCTCTGGGGAGTCAGGGCGCCCTGTTTCTATTCTGGACCGAGCAAAGACTGAATATCCACTGTTCCAGGCCAGTGGAATCATCCAAAGGAAAAATGAGTATAGATAGAGGGAGAAAAAAGGTAGTTGTACAAGATTGCAGTGTTTGAACCACATAAATAAATGGAGGGAAGGTTAAAAAAGGAGAGCTAAAGGATACAGAGAGAAAGAAACAGGCCTGAAATTCAATTGCATCATCTAAACTAAGAGAACCAGAACGAAACACAAAAATATGGTGCAGTTTTGCAGTTGCTCCTCTCAAAAAAGACAGAGAACACTGGAGACAGAAACATAGCCATTATACTGAGCACAAAGCATTATCAAAAGAGCTGGAAAACAAAACAAAGAGATCCAAAAAATAGTGTGAGACTAAGACAGCTCCAGCAGAGTTGCCATTCATGAGTAGCTCAGCTAAACAAAGAATCTGAAACACTTGCATGATGGGATACTAGCAGTGGTGGAGGTTTCATTTGAACTTTGGGGGATGCTTGTGAGTTGGACAACAATCAAATGATTCTAGCCTATTTAAACATCACAGCTATTTTTCTTAGGGCAAACTGCATTAAGAATGTGCTATTAAATAAATATTTGAATACAAAATGAAAAGTCTCCCATCATTTATTCGGACTAACCACCAATCTATTCTAATCTATTCTTTTTTAACACTGATAAAAAAGTATTACAGTACATGTCCCACAATGCACCTGTCTCCATGGTCCTCTGATGATTCCTGACACAACATAAGGTGTAAATAAACCTTAACAAATACTTTTCCATGACCTTCATCCATGCAAGTCCCCAAGAACAGCTGGAACACATAAAAGTAGAATCCTTTCAGCTTAACATGCCTATTAGAGACAAATTATAAACATATGCTAAGAGTGGGCCATCTAGGGGGGTTCAGAGACACTCTTCTCAACGGGGGAGAGCTCAATGTCATTAAGTCTTTATTCTTTCTTGGAATCTCTTGAGACACAAAGCCGAGCCAGATGAACAGGAGAGAATAATACCAGAGCTTAACAAACAAATGAACAACTGACCACATTTACATGCACATTTTCCAATTTCAAGCCTTACCTTGAAAGTTTATATGATTCACATCTACTGGAATATTCATAAAAACATGTAATCAGCATATTTAGAATAAACTAAAACATTTTGCACCTGCTACTGTCTCATGGAAATACTGGAGATGCTTGCTCTTGCCAGTTATTTTTATGTATTTATCAGTAAATTAATCAGAAATTGTCATGCATTATCATGCAGTTTATATATCTGGAATATAACCATATTCTGAGGAAAATCAGAATATTTTTGTGCATGTACACAGTCAGTGTGTGAGATCCAGAACATGTGGCACAGTCCTAGTGAGTGTATACGCTTCAGGCTTACTGTGTCTGACTAAAGAAAAACATGAGGGGGTCTTAGAAAATGACTCAGTACTGAGACGTACAGAAGATGACAAGTTTTTACTATAAAAAACAAGACACCAAAGGCGACAAAAAGAGCGAGATCTGAGAGGGTTTGCTCATTTGTATCTGTAGTATGCAAAGTTTTAGTCTTCATTGCTATCAGGAAACTTTTCGTTTCTATACACCTGTTTAACTTTGATCCAAGAGTACAAGTTAACTTTCCTAACCCACTGGTGAAATACTGGGCATTTATACAGAAGAACTGAATGGAATGTTTGATCTGTGATTGTTAGCATGATAGATCTCTATTTCACAGCAGAGTCTTTGATAAACTTGATAGGTGCATCAAAATGATCTTGATCAAACAGAGAAAAGCTGGATTTCTGCTGTTTTATAATGCTAATAACCAAGAGTTCCTTTCATTCATCCAATTATCTGCAGATAAAATAAAATAAAATAAAATAAAATAAAATAAAATAAAATAAAATAAAATAAAATAATGTGTTTGCAGGGTTTTTCAAAAACTGTAGAAAAGACTATCAAATAAATATTATATTTTATAATATAATATAATATAATATAATATAATATAATATAATATAATATAATATAAATTATTTGATAGTCTTTTCTACGCAGTTCTTGAAAAAAACCTAGCAAACACATGAGCGTAATCATGTTTAAATTAGCCTGATCTGAAAAACTCTAGCTTTTCCCTGTCTGTTCAGCCTCCAGAGCTCAGAGGTGTTTGACAGAGCCTGTGCAACAGATTTATAGCAAAAATATGAACAGCTGTTGGAGTTTAATTATTTTTTGCCGCTTGGCTGGCTGCTTTCTTTCTTTGTCCAGTACTGGCCCAATCATTTTCTGGAAATGTAGCTAAGGGGTTTAAATGATGACGTTAGTAAGTTTTATTTTTTCAGTCCTATTTGATCTACATTTAATTCTGGTTAATTTTCAAAATATAACATCTACATAATGCATTTACAATATTGTTTAAACCATTTAGAAAAGGCCCTTCAGTCAAACGCTTTCCTTGGCACTGTACAAATTGCTCTGTGAAAAATTCCAGCGATTCACAGAAAATGAGAGGCACAGCAGGTAGGCTACTGATATCTTTAATGTTCCATGACAAGAAAATGAAGACATTCCTCAGTGGACACTGCAGAAACCAATAAACCACTCGAGTCTTTTAATACCCCAACCAGAGGCGCTTTGGTGAATCCTTCTGCACCAAATGAAAGAAAAAAAGGAAAATTGATTATTAGAACTATTTCTTCTACTTCTAAAGAAAAATAAATAAATAATTATATAAATAAATATAGTTGAGATTTTAGGTTTAGTTACAGTTATTTTTCTGGCTGGAAAGGGAAAAAGCAATTCCAAGCAATTGCGAATTAAGCTTGACCTTTAAAACGAGCCCTGGTGTTTCACAGTCAATGAACTAATTGCTCTGCGTGTGTAATGGGGCACAGAGAAAAAGAAGAGTGAACGAGCAAGAAAGAGAGAGACAGAGAGAGATTTACACAAACAGTCCTCCAAAAGATCACACACTCACATATGCACACATATAAATCACCTTCAATGAAGGCTGATTACTATTCATCTGTTTAATACACACTTGACAGCTAAGACACTACACACGGGGAAGACAAATCACAAATGAGATGCCTTTAATTTCTCGTTTGTTTCTCCTAGACAGCAATAGGATTATGGAGAAGACTGTTGTTTCTCAGATTTGTCTTCTGAGAAGCGAAAGCAGTAATCTCACGTGTCTCCTCTAGAGTTTTACAAAACCTGTGCTCAGATTTGCCTAGATATCAATGTCTGCGATTAAAAATCAGATATTGAAATATTATTATGTAATAATATTATGAACTTAGATATTTTTAGCAATGACTAAATCATCATATTACTTATCTTATGGCACTATAATCTTTTGCAATGTCTAAAGTAGCATAAGAAGAAATATCTGAGACAACTTTGATAATTAAAGATACAATGAGTACATTTTTGTTACTAGTGGCACTAAACACAATTGCAAAAATAATGACATAAATAAAGAACAAAATGAGTAATAAAATCACTTTTGGTGTCCAACTCAGTGTTGTGACTGATATATAAAACTATTAAAAGTAATTTTCAGTAAATGAAACAAAGATGAAATGAAATAAAATTAAATAGCTGAAAACTTACATAACTTAAGAGTTATTTATGATAAATAAATGAGTTTAAGTTGAAGCACTAAAATTACTACATCTGTAATAATTATAAATTAAAGATACATAGAAATAAAAGAAACTAAATTATCTACAATTATAAAAATATACGCTAATTTTAAGTATTAATAAATACTACAATACCATAACTGTGTGTGTGTGTGTGTGTGTGTGTATACAGCCACCCTAAACAGTACATATTTAATATAGGTTCAATTAGATCACCTTAATGACACTTCTTGATCCATCCACAAGGTCAACAATTCCTTTAAAAGCCTCATTCTGAATACTTGTATTAGAATGAAAACTATTTAAGTAGCCTATTGCAAATTCAGTCACACATCTCTTTAAAAGTTCGAATTTGTGGGTGTATTTAATTCGCTATTAACATTTCACTGCTTAGGTTGAGTGATGGTCATTCAACATGTATTAAGGCACAAGAGGATGTTGATCAGTGAGTCTTGTATGAAACAAAGAGACGCCTAGTTGGAGTGAATCATTCAATCTTGATGTGAAAGCCAGTAACAGAGTCATTTCCTCACTTTTACTTTCAAAAGAATAACGCTTTGAAAAATGTGTGGAAAAAAAAAAACACTCTTGTGAGATCACCTAATACGCCTGCACGTCGAACAAAACACTGATGCTTTTGAGACACTACAGTGAAGGCCGAACTACATGCCTGCACTTCCTCTATGCTTAAACATTGAGAACACAATGCCAAAGTGATATTTTTCTGCTTTTGCTGTCTGTACGCACATTTCGTCATATTACAGCATGTGGAGAAACATCTCTCTGTTCAAACGCTGCCTCCTCTGGGATTCTAATTTATACAGCTTCCTGTTTTTTACCACCCAGCTTCCTGTTCCCCATGAGAGGGGTGGGTAGCCTGGGGTTTTGATTGCAGCCTGAGCCTTTGGAGCCTGTTTTTAGGCTCACACTCCTGACACATCTCACTCTGAGTGGCTGAAATCATGTTGGGAAATGACAAGTGGTTCCTCGTACATCTACTGGTCAAGCCCTGACAAATCACTCCATCTTTCCTCAATTGATGAAACACGGCTGGCAGATTTCTCAGCATGCCTGACTTTCCAGACTGGTTTATGCTGGTTAGTGCTGCACTATAAAAATGCTTTTAATGCAAAATGGCTGTAAAAATGTAAAAAGCAGTTAGTTTATTAACTATGTTACTATATACAAATTTTTTAAGAAAAAAAAGTTTAACATTGTATAATTTTACAACAACTTTACCTTTTGGGGTTTCGGAAGTAAAACTTATAAACCATCATTTATTTTAAATACACTACCAATCAGAAATTTGGGGTCTGTAAGTTTTTTTTTTTTTTAATTAATAAATATTTTAAAACTGCTGTTCGTAAGTTTTGCCTCTTTGTCACCATCTCTGTTTGAAAACCTGCAATTGCAGCTGTTTGCGGAATTATCTTCCTTGTGTGGGCTGTGCGCCAGCATGGCTCCAGCGCGGATTAATCTAATGTTTTGAAGAGTATGTGTGGCAGTCAGTCAGTCACCGCACTGGTCTGAATCCTATACTTTGCAATCACAGATTCTACATCTTGGAATATATGACCCAAATAAGAATTTTTACCATATATTCTCATCTGAACACATAAGTAACTAGTCTGCCACGATTGTTCTGACCAACTGAGGAAAAAAGCATTACAATATATCGCACTACCAATGGTGATTTAATCTAAAGATCAGTTAGCTCGTATCACATCAAACCATCCAAACTAATATTATTGTTATACTTTATTCTCAAATTATTAATGTTAACAACATCAGCATTGCCTATAGTGTGTATTAGTGTGTAGATTTTCATTTTTATACAGTCTAATCTCTAATTGTCAGACCATTAGTATTTCATATTAAGAAATTCTTTTAACCCAAAAAGCAAATTATGCTCCCTTCGAACTGGTTGTCTTTAAAATACATAAAACATTAAAATTACATTAAAATACACATCATAATTATTCTAGCTGCTTTAAGAAAAGGCTTTAAACGATCCGCCAACTGCAGGATCCTCACATGCGATAGCCTAGTAGCCGGGACAACTTCTTTACATTTACAGACGTGACGTAATGACACAGCGGCATGCTTGAATTTCCCCCGAAAACCTACCTGTACCACTTAAATTAGAAAACATTATTATAAGCTAACCGTTGTGAATCGCGCTTAACTAAGGCGATAATTTCAAACACTGGCTGGTTATGTACTTGGTCAAATATTGATTTCTGATAATATTTAATCAAAAAATGTTACGGACTGCAGCTTAAAATTTTAAATGAATTAAAACTGTAAATCAGCAAGGATGCTAAAAAAACACTATTTCAATCAAATGCTGTTCTTTTGATCTTTTTATTTATCAAGAATCAGAAAAATTTCACTATAATCAGATGTGATGAATCATACCCCTGGGAATGTTGTTTTCATCATGGCTCATATTTTTACTTGCAAAATATTTTTAAAATGTTATATGTGCTGGTTAAGCTAGTAAACAAGCTTAATGGGTGCACCAGCACAGATATATTTACTAAAACACACACAAACACACAAACACACACACATGCACACACACAAAAAGCTGATTAAAGAAATAAATTGTAGCATTCGCCTAAATGTGTTTAGATCTCTCATGGCTTCAAACCACTACAACGTATGTGCACATAAAACACAACAAAACTATATATATGATAATATGCATCAGTTTAGTAGTCATTTCTATGCTCATTTCATAGTTCAGGTATTCCCAAACTGCCAATAGTGCATTGAATATTATCACTTATGACTCAACCCTGCTGAAACACAGCATCTGATTGTCTGTGTGGGTGAATAAAGGGTGCATATTCTCTGCTCTGAGGAGATCCGTGGGTTTTTCAGAGTTTGTGCGTGTTTGTTTGTTTTGCGCTGAGTGACATTGAGGATGACACGCTTACTTCACAAAGAGCGCAATGGGACCCAAACCAAGGCCCCCTGCCGAGACGTGATTGATGGCAGTAGCTCCCAAAACCACCGTAAAGAATCGTTAATGAACAGACTTTCCCTCAAGATCACTGTCAAACGATGAATGGATGTAATGATGAACTAAACTTGGAGTACTGAAGCAAACAATGAAAACAGTTGGGCTCTCAAAAGCACGTTGATTAGGACGAGTACTGTGTCGCATGAACGGTGGCCCGGTGTGCAAGTGAAGCCGGATCTAAATGTAGTCACAACAAATGAACTGACAGTGTGGAAAATGGAGTCCCTCTTCTCAGACACAGAGGTAAGACCTCCTGCACATGCATGTAGTGAATGTCTGAATGGCACATTAGTGTCACTCTGATCTTAATGGCACACTGAAAGGGGAAATTTCATTGTCATTTTTAATAACACTGAAAGCCCTTAGAGCTCCATGTTGATCTGAAATAAGCAGGGGTGCTCCGATTGATCGGCTACCGGTCATGGCATGACATGCAGCGGAACTGTCTGAGTATCTGTCCAGTGCAGGTGAAATAATTATAATGCTGAAGGTGAGGTACAATTAATATTTCTTCAATAAATAACTTATAAAGTAATTTGAAAACTTTCTGTAAGACATAATTTCACAAACAGGAGTGAATCACAGCACGCTCTCTATTTCTCTCTCAAAATGCGCAAATGGCTTCAAATCAAATCGTGTCTGCACTATATGCGAGCTGCATGCTGCACAGTTGACACAGGAATTGTCACTTGCACAATCGAAGCAGTGTTGCATCATCACTAAAATTTATAAATTACATTTCTATTTAATTCTTGCCAGTGTTTAACCATTCAGCGCTCGCGCGCTCTCCTGGAGCCCGTACGCTCATGCACACTCGAAGCACACACACATATAATGCCAGTTTCACATTACTCCGTTTGCAGTGTGTATGCAGTGCATATTTTTTCCACGCTCATGTTAACGGATTAAAACGTTCCCACTGCACACAATTGTGGTCCGGCAGTGCATTCCAGGAGCAGTGCATCTGCGGCAGTGCAGAAATCGTTTCCGCACCAAGTCTATTTTTGCTGCGCTGCAAGCGCTGAATTAAAGTAACAGCACATTGTTTCTGGTAAATATGAACATGGATTGACACGAAAATGTAACGATTATACCATAAATACACATCATGAAAGTCTACTGTGTTTCACAGTCAAAACATAGGCTATGGCTTTTTGGCTAGGTTTAAAGGAAATCAAAATAATGGATAAATCAGTTGCAGACACAATCAGTGCTGCTTCTGTACCGCTCACGTACCACACATGGACTGCATACGCACTGCAAACGGAGTATGTGTGAACATGGTGTAAAAGGCCGCCTCACATACAGCTCATGAAATCAGGCTTGTGCTGTGTTTAAGATATGTTTTTTAAGATTTTTGATTGTCAAATCAAAAATAGTGAATGATCTAATATTTATGTAAGATAAATATATATTATATAATAGATAAAATTATTAATAACGTATTAATTTTCACCATCAATAAACACACAGACAGCTGCACACACATACACAAATTTGCAAAATTGATGCATAAACACGATCTTTCAAATTATGAGATTATTTTCATCATGCTTTCATGCATAGACAGAGGGTGAACCAACTCCAGGGTAAGGCTAAAAGCAGACAAATCTATTAAATACAAACATCATAAACCTGTCTTTTTAGTCAAGAACCACACATGGGTGTCATGTAAAATATGTTTAATGGGATTAAATTTGTATTTAATGTGATTAACATTTAATTAAAACATTAGAAATTGATAACAGTTCCTTCCCACGGTTATTCAAACAGAAATTACATTATCACTAACTTTGATCTATTGCACTCACACAAAAAAAAAAAAGCTGTCTACACTGCGAAATGAATCCCTTACGTACATTGTATGTACATCTGCGCTTTGTTGTTTATAATGAGAGAATTCACAGAATTCAGTCAGAGAACGCGCGCACATTTAATAAATCTGATGAGTTTCAGTTTTCAGACTCATCTGAACGCCTCTGATTGGCTACTGCATTCCTAAGCTCAACAGAATCATGTGGGATTGGTTATAATGCGCAACACTGTAAAAGCGCCTAAAATGAACACTTTATTAATTTACACTTTGTTAGCAACAGACATAATAGATTTCATTTGTTTGTGCAGGGGCATTTTTGTCCAATTTAGTGGTAATTTAGCTTAGAGAGCCTATTGTGTCTGCAAGTTACTTAATATTATCTTCTTGTTTATTCAAACGCAGTATAAAATCATTACATTTGCATATTTGGGGGAAAACCAGCACTCTTGGTGTGATATTGCTAAACTATATGGTATATAAAAGAAGAAAAAAATCATACGGGGAGGGGAATTTTACTCACATATCTTGCTATCACGCAGCAAAACGTGCAGTCTAAATGTGCCTACAGTAGTCTAACCTAAGTGTGTGGCATTTTTTTTTTTTTTTTTTTGCAAAGTGATGGACATATTCTATTATATTAGATTGCACATTGTTGAAATTAAGACCTACTTGGTGATACTATTTTCATACAGTTGAAAATTAGGATTAATATTATTTGTGAGCACCCTCACAATTTTCAGAAGCACCCTCAGTGATTTGGTTGTGAAACCGGGCGTGGTACAAAGATTGCATAAAACCTTATATTTTCCTATTTCACATCAATGAAAGAAAGAAATACATCAAAGAGAAAACCACCTGTCAAATCATTTCATGTGCTATTTAATGATGTTTTTGTAAATTTACACATACATAAAATAAATGAATAATAATAAAAAAATAATAATAAAGTTTTCCAAGGCTGGAATTTGAGCCAGAGAACAACAGGGTTCAAACTGCTTTAGTAGGGTATTTAGCACACTTTTATATATTAAAATATTTTAATATAAATCAATCAATCAATCAATAAATGCTGTTATTTTTAGCTTTCTGGTTATCAAAGAATCCTGAAAAAAGTATCAATGGTTTTCACAAAAATATCAAGTCGTTTTGACACTATTTTGACATGGAATACTGGACTATTGGCTGCTTTGCTATCACAAGTACTTAATTACATTTTTAAATATATTAAAATAGAAAACAGTTATTTAAAATTGTAATATTTCACAATATTAATGTTTTTACTATATTTTTATCAAATAAATGCAGCCCTGGTGAGCATAAGTGGGATGAACTCTAAAAGTGCTGTGCTTTTTATTTGGTAAAACATGTATGTGTGGAAACAGCTAATAATAATATGTGACATTCTGTAGTTTTGTCTCATATTTATCTGTTTATCATATTTTCAGATGTCTTGACTACACAGCAAACAAAGCAATTTTGTCATTACTGTCCCAATACTTATGGAGGCCACTGTATGTATGTATATATATATATATATATATATATATATATATATATATATATATATATATATACACACACACACACATAATCGTGATTAAAAATTTTAATCGTTGCCCAGCACTAATATATATAATATATATTATTAAAAATATACACTGCTCAACATTTGAAGACATCATCAAAGTTGTCCTTAAACCTAAAACCAAGATGTGCTGTCTTAGGACAAATTTGATGAGCTTTTTTGATCCACTTCAAATGTTGACTACTGTATAACTCAAACCTTAGCTATAATCTTGCTCCTCTAAACAATTTATTGCTATTAAGGACTTATATTCATGGAAAAACACCTCAAACAACTTCCTAATTCTCATTCAAACAAGCTTGTTGTTTTCCGCTTGAAAATCCAGAAACAAATAAAGTCGCTACTGTCAAACCCAAAGACCATGTAATTTTGTTATCTTATTAGGAAAAATGTGTGTTGCGGTTACACTGCTGCATTCTGAGAGACAAACAGTTATCTCTATGAGCTTTACTGTCAGCCAAAGAGCCGCATTAGAGCGGGCAGCCCGGCACAGGTGTAGCACTGACTCACCTGTGCCCCAAAAACCTTCCCAAGCATCTCCTCTTTCCATGGCCAAGTGGCAGTGATGAGTCCTGATGGGGAATGATAGCCTTACTGAGCCAGTGTATGGGCTCGAAGTCATTTGTTTTGAGGAGCTAGAGCTGACAGCCCCAGCTTTTCCCCACCAGCTCCCAGTGAAACTGACTATAAATCACCTTATCACTTTTACCCCGACAGTTTTTCAAACTTCCAACATTTTACTGAATATGAGGACTTGGAGCGTGTTGACAGGGCCGGGCATTTTAAGCCGCCTTCCTTGTAAGGGGAGGGGGGAATAAACCCAGGGCAACATAGTTCTATGGATTAAGTTGCTGTTATTTCGACAGTAATATCACCAGCTCCACAGCAACTGTGAAATATCAATATAATAAATAAAAATTCATGCTACAAGGCAAACATCTTAAAAGTTTTAGGAATTTGTTCTGGGAAGGTTTAGAGAATAATTGTGTCCAGTGTGGACTATCACACACTAATGGCTGGGTCTGACGGGAAAACCAATACTAATTTTTAAACATTTTTATCATTCCTATGCTCTCACTTTTTGAGTCTCTTATGCTTAATAATAAGGCTGCATTTGTTTTAATCAAAAATAAAAGTAAAAACCATAATATTGTGAAATATTATTACAATTTTAAACAAATGGTTTTCTATTTCAGTACACTTCAAAATGTAATTTATTCCTGTGCTGGCAAAACTTAATTTTTAGCAGCCATTACCCAGTATTCAGAGTCACATGATCCTGCAAGAACAATTCTGATGTTGATTTGCTGCTCAAGAAACATTTATTTTAGTGAAAAACCCATTAAACATTTTTTTCGGTTTTTTTTTATTGTTTTATTTTTTTAATGGAAATTTTATGTATATATATTTTTACATACATATATATAAACAAACAAAAAAAACTTCAATTTTCAACTTCAAAAAAAATCACAATAATATACTTTATATTTAAATAACATAAATTTAAGTTCAGGTTTTGAGAAACATTTTTGAAATTGCTTTGTTTTAAGATTAGAACTAATCACTAATATTTTTTTAGCTTTATTCCTAAAATTTTCTAGCAGTAGGCTTCATGTTTCTTAAAAACAGACAATATGAACGCAGGTAGCTCATACAACAGAGCTTACTAAACTCGATATAAAGCAGCAAGGAAAGTGTGCAATCTACCCTCAGGGATGAGGCAGTGGGGATGGGAGCATCTTTGAGATTGCAAAGCGAGGTGCAATAGGCAACTCCCGTCTTTTGCCAGACTTTCTGTGTTTGCTTATAAACTAGTGGACTGGATGGAGGCTGCGGTGCTATTTACATTGGCCACCTCCTCAAAATCTCTGCTGTCACTTTTACTCAGCACCACTATCCTCAATAATGGCTCCCAAATCCCATTCCAAACATGCACATGTGGGGTTGGAGATAGAGAGGGGGTTTGTGACAGACAATAACTTCTTGAATATTCACATTTAGATTTATAAAAATATGTGAATAAACAGGTAATGCTTGCACATATATATTGGGCCAACTACCTCAAATGTCAGTCATTTTTGGAAATTATATAAAGCAATTTTCCCACTGCACTTCATCTATTCCATAACACCACACTATCATTCAAAAGTTTGATGCAATATTGCATTGATATTTTTAAATGGTTTTGAAATTTAGTATCTTATGCTCACAGAGAATGCATTTATTTGATAAAAAAATACTAGTACTAAAAATACTCTACAATTTTAATATATTTTAAAATGTATTTCTGTGATAAGAAAGCTGAATTTTGACAAACTACAACAGTTAGTGTCACATAATCCTTTAAGAATCAAGAAATCAAGAAACTCAAACTTTTTTTTGCATTATTTGATGAATAGATGTTCAAAATACTGTAATAGCATTTATTTGAAATTGAAATCTTTTGTAACAGTATAAATAAAAGTAAAAGTAAAAAATTTAAAGAAAAGTAAAAGCAAAAAAAATAAAAAAATAAAAACGCACTTTAAAAATCTAAACTCTAAACTTCATAAAAAATGAAAATTAAAATAGGGCTGCACGATAAGTCATGATAAATCGCAATGATATCAAAATCGATATTAGGCAAAAGCTTTGATTGTTATGCACATCTGTCAGTGAAGCACGGTTCTGTGATCAGTAGTAAATCTCCATATGAAGGCCAGAGGGCGCTCTCATGCTTTCATTGATTCAACATGACTAATAAAAACAGGACTACGACAATATATGATTTATCTGAGTTCTTATAATAACTATTATTATAAATTTCATTATAATAAAAAAATAATAATGCAATACTAATTAACATAGCCTTTATCACTGCTTAGAATACTATGAAATATGTTTCGTGCCTTATTCTGTGTAAGAAGCCACATCATCTCACAGAAGGATTTATTTCAAACACTCAACTGACGTTATGACGTGAGTTTGGAGTAAAAACATGTTATTAAATGTGGTATTTTCATGTGCTTTCAAATGGAGCAGAATTTACTACATAGAGCCGTAGTTCACTGACAAGCTATGCAAACAACTTTCATTATCACAACACAATTTCATAATATCGCCTGTGTTTGTTTTTGCGTAGCTTGTCAGTGAACTAAGGCTCTGTGTAGTAAATGCTGCTTCATCTTAAAGCACATGATGGAGATTTAATACTGATTACAGAAACAGAGTTACTGACAAGATGCACATAACAATCGCATGCTATTTATCATGCAGCCCTTAAAGAGCAGGTCATATGGGTTTTTGAAAAATATCTCTTTTGCAGTTTATAACATAGCTATCCTTAAATGAAAACAGTCTTCAAAGTTGTTAATCAAAAAAGAGCATGATAAATAAAGATATTGTCTCTCAAAAGTGAGAGTCGGTTCTGAATCGCCGCAACGAGTTGTTATATTTTCAAATCTTTTGCCTGTTTCCGGTATACATCACTGGGTAACACATTTGCCCACGAAATACAAACACTCTGACCTGCCCACAAACAATTCCGCTTTTAGTGTGTTTACATGATGTTAAGAAGACGCCGTGTTCAAGGAGACCACAGAAATACAATTCGAACCTTTTGTTGTGTGCATGTCATTTTAACCAAGGACTGCTTCTCTAATCTTGGCTTTTATCTTCGTTGGCTTCTAATCTTCCTTCTTAATTTGGACTAACAAGCTCTCTGAACCACAACCTGTAAGTAAGATTGATACGTTATGTGTACATTTTCAATTGAGTGCTCAAAATATCAAGTTTTTGAGCTAATATGTGATGTATACCTAGTGCAGCTTTAGGTTTGAAGGTAAAGCACGATATTACTGTCTTACTGAAGTAGTTCTGATAATTCGCTGTGAACCTAAGAATGTGTTGATTAATGTAGACTGAAGTTGTTCTAATTACTTTGTTTAATAATAAAGAACGTAGTGTAGCGCACAAACTTTATAATCATAGTAAAATTGCAGTTATAGGGTTAATGCGGGAGAGATGAGTGAGTGTTAGGCTCGATACTATTGGGTGCTCCTGGGATACAGCTGTTCTGCGTTCTGATTAAAAGTTAAGACAGAGCGTCTTTTGTCTGTTGTTCTTCAAACATTACAGTAGACATATTTTGGTTTATGAACTGTATTGTTTCATCAGTTCCACCATTATTGTTTTAAGTGTTCACAGTTTAGCAGCTAAACTTTAGCTGTGGGCACAATTGGCTTGCATAAGTGTTTTTGTGTTTTATGTTATTGTAATAAAAATGGATTGGAGCACTATATTACTGTTTTATGTAAAGGTGCTTTGTCAATGGTAGCGCTGGCTAACTGGCTCAAGGACTCCTCTCTGTGAAAATCACAGCAGGCTTGGCCAGCTGACCGATCAGAGCAGATTAGGCTTATGGAAGGGAGGGGTTTGCCTGGAACAAATAGTTTCGAAATCATTGGCAAATGACTCTAATATAAAATGTATATTCTGAGAAAATTACAATGTTTTCTGACCATAGATGCTTTTAAACCTGTTGTAGGGAACTCCAACACAATATTAGGATGCTTTAAAATACCATGACCTGCTCTCTTAAAAAAAAAAAAAAAATAGCAACTTCTTTGGGCACACAAATTGCACTCCTTACAGGAAACACAACTGATTCTAATCTGATTCTAGAGTCTTCTGATTCTAGCATTAGCATGAGAACATGCTAATTAGCATGTTGCTAAACTAACAATCGGCCTGTAAAGACACAAAGCAGAACACAATACTATATCATGCAGAAAAATACATAGCACACATTATCAGGTAAAACAGTGTTTTTAAATTAGATTTAATTTATTTATCATTAGTTTTTTTTATTATTTATTATAATTTCAGCTGCCATCTTGGATTTTTTATGCCCCACAGAGCTTATAAAAAGACATTCTGGGATTGCATTAAAATGCAATGCCCTAGAATTTTTAAGCAGCACAATTAGTTTAGGTAACTTTTGGAACAGTTTTCATGTCGTGCTCTATGATGTCTTAAAATGCTGTCACTGTAGGCAGCTCACTAGGTTTTGCGACAGATCTAACATGTCTATTCCTGCACCTTTACGTCCTACTGATATAAGTAACTTGAATTATATGAGTCCTGTGTGACCTAAAAAAATGAGAGACTGGGAACTGTCTCTTGTATTTATCTTCATTTGTTTCTGTGTGATCTAAATCTAATTGCCTCTGCGGGTCTCAGCGGATTCTCCCCTGGTTAAACACATTACATGCACATTAATAAATCATGAGCTGCACTGTCATAAGGAAATAAATTATGCTAAATAATATCCTATAACTTCTCTAACTAATTAAAGCCGTGTTGATGACTTAGGGAGCAGATTCTGTGAGGCAGATCCACGAACTCCATTTGTTTGCCTCTTCAAGTTCTCTCTATTCAGAAAGAGACCGTAAAGACATCAAGGAGACCGAAGTGACTTTCTTCTCCAGCTGACAATGACTGACAAGATCCCTTGTGGGATGTGAAGCTGTGCGAATTCTCCAGTTAAAAAACGAAGAGGCAATGAAGACTCACGGAGAGGCTCTCAAGAGGGTTGTGGAGGCTCTCAATTTTTCCCACAAAGCTGTAGCTGTGACAGGCTGCCAGCCCCTCTGATGGCGAGCTTCAGAAGCACACATCAGGACTGCCAATCCAGCGGACCAACAGCACCGAAGCTGCACCACATCAACCGGGCTTCACTTTATGGGTGGCATTTCGAGGCTTGTTCTGTGAACGCGAGCACTGAAACGAATCTGATCACTATAAATAGTTTTAAGGGGATAGTTTACCCAAAAATGAAAATTCTTTACCTTCGAAAGATCACAAAAAAAATATATATATATATATATATATTGAAGAACTTAAATTTGTCCGTTCGACGGAAGTCAAGAGGGTTCAATGTTGTTTTTTTTAATTGAAATAAATCTGAAATAAATATTACATGAAAATCTTTAACTAAACAAAAAAAGAAAAAGAAAAATGTTTCCTAAATGAAAAAAATAAGATATAATTACATATAAATAAATAAAAAACTAAAACAACAAAAGCAAACATATCAAAATCATTAAACAAAAATTAAAATAAAAACCAAAAATATAAAAATGAAAGAATTCAAAAACATAAATAATACTAAAATTATATTAAATACACTAAATTCTAACAAATTGGGAATGACACAAGAAGTGAATAAATAATGAAAGAATTAAACATTTTTGGTGAGGCATGAAAGCTAAGTAGAAATATTTAAAATAACAAAGAACAAAATTGACTAAAACCTGAATTAAAAAAATAAATAAAAATAAAAAAATAAAACGATTCAAAATATTAGTAAATACTATAATATAAATAATACTAAAATAAAACTAAAATTAAATATACTAAATTCTAACCTTTGGAATGACACAAGTGTGAGTTAATGATGACAGGAGTTTAATTTTTAGGTGAAGTATCCCTTTAAATGAAGCAACAAGTTAATGTTCACAAAACAGTAGAAAGATGAGGGAAATTTCAGTGTTCGCTTTGCAAGATCTCTTTTGGAATCTATTGTAATGGGAGTCTCCCATGAGAGTCAGTATTTGCTATATTTTTAATCATTCACTTTCATTAGAGGTTCTATCTATTTTCTATTCTATTCTATTCTATTCTATTCTATTCTATTCTATTCTATTCTATTCTCTCAACAGACAATGGACTTGCGATATGGTCATTGGATTTAATAAACAATATCCCACAAAGTATTCCACCAGAATTCTTTTGATAAATCCTCACTCACATTTCTCTCACTGTCTATTTTTGTTTTAAAATGAAGCCTTTCCCCCCTTTTCTTTACCTTCCTTTTTCTAATCCCTATTAACATTCTTTACCGTGGGAATGTTTTCTAAACTAGGACTCAAGATGCAGATACCATGCACAAGGTGATGCTCTCATACTCTCATCATCAAAAAGTCCAAAAATGAAATCAAAAAAGAAACTGAGGCATACAACAAGGAATCCAACATAATATAACCCTCTTTGCTATCCTGATCTTGTAAGCCATGGCTTCGCTAATATAAAAACCTTGACGTTTGACACATTAGAACCTGATGGCGTGAGAGCCTATAACAGAGAAATGATAGCTGAAGCCGGCGATCCACCTGACATCTTTGACACTGTACCAACAGATCTAAAGTGAAATGTTCATTCTGTCATCTGAGATGCTTGGTAAGATTGCACATTAATGACGTATCAACCAGAAGACCAGATTGACTGCTAGGTGATTTAAAGATTAAAGAATCAATCTCCATTACAGATCTGAGCCCGAGGAAAGGAGTGTTGATTTTTGCCTCTGCGTTTTTTTTTATCAGTGATACACTACATCACTTCTGTCCACCTTATAGAAACCTCAGCCCACTTGCCCTGCAATGCTTCACAAATCTTATGACCAATGATGTAATCAAATACACAAAGCCATTTAAGAGTACACATATGCTTTGTATACTGACTAGGGCAGTGATAATCTTTGGCCTGCTGTCACATGACCAGTGGCCTGAAAGCCCTGGATGGACACTAAACTGAAATCAGAATGAAAGTTGGAGTCTCGTCTGTTGATGTGGAATTGGGATAAAAATGTAATACATATAAAGTGCTCCATGGATCTAGTAATCAAGTTTCATGGCTGGTTTGCCACTTAATTGGGTACAGTATTTACATTTTTAATTACATATTTGCTCGCTATTTCTACACACATGAGCAGAAGATGGACTATTTAATAAATTATTAGCTGAAATGAAAGAAGCAAAGATGGGAAGATAGAGGGGAGAGAAAAATATCTTATATGCAAGAACTAGATGTTTGCAGTTTTGGGGGAAAAAGTGAGTGGTGTTTTCCTGTGTAAAACTCACAGCTAAGATAGTGGCTGAGCAGCAACTAGGGGTGTAACGATTCACTCGTTTTCTCGATGCATTGATTACAAACCCTGACGATGCATATGCATCGATCTTGAAACATGGATTTTTGAATCGTGAATCATCGATTTCTATAGTGATTCAATGCTTTCAAAATATATACACATTAAATTACTACAAGCACAAATTAGTGGAGACCTTGAACAGTTTTGTTCGGGCCTCACATCTCTCCTTCACGCTCTGCACTATTTACCGCCTGTCACAGGATTGCGCTCGCGAACTATTCGTCTCACTGACACATTTTTTTGAGCAGCCGATGTGTGATCTCTCCTTAGTAGCCTACTCGTGGCCAGTACTGCTAAAGTAAAGTAGTTTTATTTTTCTGTATTTTGTTGTTTCTTTTTTTCTGTTGTTTCTTTTGCTCAAATAGCGTTATAAAAAGCCTATTTTTTTGGGCTAGAGCAGCCAGTGCGCATGCGCAGTCCTAAGCACACGTCTCAGAATGCTGACTGTTTCTATAGCAACCGAGACATCTAACGACAGCTGCAGTGATGTGCCGACTTTACCGATTAGCAATTGGCACTTTCATTCAGAAGGCGGGGCTTCCTGCGATTGAGAGGCCATATTGAGTGTTGCATTTTTTCCCCATTCATTCAAGTGACACGTCTTGGGTATTCTATAGTCTTTGGTAGTCACTAGGGTTTTCTCAGTGGTTGTCATTGCGTTGTAACATCTGGTTGCTTAGGTGTTCAGAGTGGCTGTTAATCCATTGCTATGTTGTTGCTAGAGAGTTCTGATTGGTTGTCATTGCGTTGCTATGCGGGTGCTGGGGTGTTCTGATTGGTTGTCATTGTGTTGCTATGCAGTTGCTGGGGTGTTCTGTATGGTTGTTATTATTTTTTCTATTCAGTTGCTGGGGTGTTCTGAGTGGTTGTTATTGTGTTTCTATGTGGTTGCTGGGGTGTTGTGAATGGTTGTTATTGCATTGCCACATATGTGGTTGCTAAGGTGTTCTGAGTGGTTGCCACTGCGCGCTGCTGATGTTCTGAATGGTTTCTATTGTGTATCTATGATATGGTTTGGGTGTTTTTAGAGGTTTTCATTGCGCTGCTACATATGTGGTTGCTAAGATCTTCTAAAACACATATATATATATATATATATATATATATATGGGGGCAGTCTGCATATTTGATTTTTTCCATTTTTTTGTGAATAAGTTAGTTAGTGATGGTTGGTGTATCCGATTTTTTTAGCTTCAGACTTTGATTCCATCCAGTCTGAGAATATTAAAGATGTTTGATATTTTCAGATGATTTTGGAACACACATTGTTCACACATTTCTGCATGAGTTTGTTGAGATCGGAACGACTTTAAAGTCTGGTAATGTGTCATCCTCAGTCATTTAGTGTCTGATGTGTAGTGTTTTAAAATCTGTTAATTTTAAAAGTCGTGTAGTGTATTCCAGCCTTAAGTTGTTGTGAGTTGCTATATGGTTGCAAAGTTACAACACTATTTTGCCCTTAAAAACAGTTAGACGGATGCAACAGAATGGAAGAGAATGTAGGGGTCTCAAGATTAATTTCTTATAGTTGATGCCATCTTAAAAATGCAAGCAATAAACAGCACGAGATGGCCAAAGATGTCAATCTGAATGTGTATGAGAGGATTTTACAATGAAAAATCATAGCACATATGCAAGCACCTAAAATGTTAAAACTAGAAGAATATAGTACATATCAGTCTCACTAATTGATTAGTCACATGTTGGAAGACTAGGCAAACCAAGAAGACAGGCTCTAATAGCTTTAAAACTCTCCGTCTGAGCACTGCTTCCAGCTCTAAATAGGATTTTAGACCCAGCTGTGACACTAAAACACTGACAAAAGAACCAATAAATGCTTTTCCTGACCTTACTAGTAATGCAAGTTGATGATCTGCAACATATTTATTAAAACGCCACTCTTTAAAAGCTTGGACATAAACAGAAAACACTTACTGTATAGCCAAGCTAAGGGATTACACTGCAAAAGAAGTATGAAATCAGATGTTACCTTTGAAAGGTCACCCACTTCCAAATAGAAACAGATGATGAAGACGTTCCAGGCGACCCACAGCACCAACCAGACTGCATACTGTGAAAGAGACAGGAAGAGGGTGTTTGAAAGACCCATTTTAACCTTAGACCCCCCAACAACCAACTAACCAAATACACATTTGCATATGTGTGATTAATTGGCCCGTAAAAGCGTAAGTAGGAGATTTTCTCTGTAATTAATTCTACGATGTGTGTTCCTTAAAACACTCAGCCTCCACAAATCTGGAATCTGCCAAAGAAGCGGTGCAGGCAGACGATGCATTTCGCAAAACAGAAGCAGGAACCCTGTGTGGGAGTTTGTGAGGGTGGCTCGCTCCCTGGTTCATGAACTAACGCTTATCGAAATAGCGAGATGTGATTATAAAACAATGAAACAGATTCCCCAGCAAAATCGCAGCCGACACGGGGGGTGTCTTTAAAAATAAAGCAAATTTTGGTTAAATAAACACAGGTCTCATCCTGTTTCGGATCATTAGGGAATGCAGTAAACCAACATTACGTTAAATGAATTTGTTCAAAAGACGAGGGTATTCGCTCATGAGCATTCGCAGCTGGTAGCATGTTTTTACTGATTAAAATGTGAGAGGTATGCCACGTGAGAACTCCGAGGTCTGTCAGGCAGGCAGTGATCTTTAGATAAAATAACACTTATTTGATCCAATTCAAAGTGAGACAGGTGATTGCAAATGAAATACTGAGCAAGGGGAAATGCAAAATCAATTTGAATTACCTGATGGGACTTGAGCAGAAAAAACACGGCCTTTAGCGCTTGAAAATGAGCTGTTGCCGACATGAATTTTGAGTAGCTTCCCAAAAGTGGCTCTAATAGATCGATCAATATGGACTTAGCTTTGATAAAATGAACATGTGCAAAGACAGTACAACCTTCCTTTACAAATGTACCAGCTTGATGTTAGTTTAGTGCACCAAGCAGATTTGAACTTTTTAATATTTTTATTAATTTCCTTAATTTGAACTGTGGTACAGTAAATACCACAGAAAACGGAATTAAAGAAAATGGAATTAAAACAAGCTTAAATTCAAATAAATAAATAGATAAAACTTTAGCTGCAAAATCAGTTTGTCAACCTTTTTGTCAACCTTTGAATATTGGCTTAATAAAACCTTTTGAAAAATGTTTTTAAAGCTTTCAAGTGCGAAGGGTGTTTAGCAAGACATACAGATATTCAATAGACAGACAATTTAGTAAACTTCTTTTCCTGTCAATCGAATTCAACCTTCCTGTGGTGCATGACCAATTTGACTGAAATCGCAACTCATGAAGTTTCTTCTCTCTACCAGTGTTGGGAAAGCTGCAAATCATAAGCAAAGCAAAGCAAAATGTAGCTAGCAAAGCTACCGATCCAACTTCCTCCAATTAATTAGCTAAGGTAAACTGAAAGCTATCATTTAGGGAAGATGACTAGCTAGCTACAAGCTACATGGTGAAAGTAGCTTCTTACATTTAAGCTACTTCATAGTTTTAATAAATATCGAATATTATAAATAATCATATGTAATTTGATCTAATACACATTTTGTTCATTTGCTAATTGGTAATCGGTAATCAGTTGGTTTCTATACAACCAACAAATGGTCACCCAACTTGATTTCTAATATACTGTCAGGGAAAATGTAATGAAGAGACTGTCAATGCTACCCAGCAACTCCAGTCAATAAAACAGCTTTACTAATGAAACGTTAAATTACCTATAAACTAATGACACTACCACCTCGATACTGAGAAGGGTAGTTAATAAGCTTAGCTATGTGATAGCAATGTTCCTGCTCAATCTTAAGTGCAAACAAGCTGGTTGGTTCGGTTTAGTTGATCTTCCAGCCTGGTCATAGCTGGTTGGCAGGCTGGTTTTAGAGGAGTTTTAATATCTTCTTTAACTGGGAGACCAGCTAACCAACCAGCTAAAACCAGCTGAACACCCACTTGACCAGCTAAAACCAGCATAGACATTAAATGATTGCTGTGGTAATTGATATGATCTCCAACAAAGTTGAGCATCATTGCAGCAATTTATTAAGGCTGACCTTGTATGAGAGGGTTTACCCTCTTGAACGGTGTCAGTTGCAACATAGCTGTTCTTTATTCATGGATTTGCAGTTCTATATGCAGAAACCGGTGAGCGCCTCAGGCTAGGGCCAAAGATCAACACATCACTCTTGTCTTCCAACTATAGCATGGTTGAAGTATCTCCTGCCTTCCACACACTGCTGTATAAGAATGAGCCTCCTCCACATGTTAGAGCAGAAGGGGGATTAGACGGAGTGATTGACTTCAATTAAGTCTCATAATCCTGCTTGACATCTCTAACACGCATTCTGAGTTGATCCAGCGAGAGGAGGTTGTGAACGCTTCTTCAGAGAGGGCTGTTTTGGCCTAACCTTTCCCCCAAGAACTCACGCTAGCAAACGGAGCGCACCAGACCGTTGAGATTCGGAATTTTGCCATCTTGAAATCTGACATGTTGTCAGGACATTAGATACAGAAGATGTGGGCATGTAGTGGAACCTCATTTGGCCCTTTGCCAGCCACTGGAACGTGCCAAGCTGAATTAGAATAAAAATTTATCTGGCCTGACAGCATCCCCAAAACGGATATAAGCAAGAGTAATGTTTGAATGTGAGCAATTTATTTCTGTAGGAGGCTCTCTCCATCTCTCTCTGGCCTGGCCACTGCTCATAGACTGAAAAATTGAGCATTGTTTATTCCAAAGGGATATATCCAGACACATAACACTAAAAAGGCAATCTGCTTCATCTCAGCTGGGTGACATGGCCCGAGTCACATTTGAGGCAATGACCCGGTCCGTCAGTACATTGATATCTCTCTGTTATGCTGACCAGGGTGTTAAATGTCTGTTGTGCTTGACTGTAGAAAAAAACACTGTCACAACAAGCGGTCGAATCTCATCCATGCTAAATGGCATCTGTTCTCCATTAATATCATATATGTGACCCTGGAGCACAAAACCAGTCAAAACCAGTAGAAATAGTCAAAAATACATTGTATGGGTCAAAGTTATCAATTTTTCTTTTATGCCAAAAATCATTAGGGTATTAAGTAGAGATCATGTTCCATGAAAATATTTAGTAAATTTCCTACTGTAAATATATCAAAACTTAATTTTTGATAAGTAATATGCATTGCTAAGGACTTAATTTGGACAATTTTAAAGGCAATTTTCTCAATATTAAATTTTTTTTTGCACCCTCAGTTTCTAGATATTCAAATAGTTGTATCTCGGCCAAATATTGTCCTATATCGAATATTGTACAAACCATACATTAATGGAAAGATTGTTTATTCAGCTTTCGGATGATGTATAAATCTCAATTTCGAAAAATGGACACTTATGACTGGTTTTGTGTTCCAGGGTCACATACTGTATTAGGTATGACTTGGCAAGGCAAGGCAAGGCAAGGCAAGTTTATTTATATAGCACATTTCGTACTTGATTTGATTGATGGACTGGACACCAGTAGAAATCATGCATAAAACTGTCACTTGAAAAATTTGTTTTCTGATGTTTTTTTGTACCTTAGTTAATTTGTTTAGTTAGAAATTAACACAGCAATGACTTGGATTGAAAGATTGGACCAAAAGTACTATAAGGAATAGAAAACCATTTCTATTAACAGAGAGAAAGCTGCAATAAACCCATTGAGCTTTGTTGATCCATCCTAAACATTCTGACCAATAAAGGAAGAGTTTACTCATATCCCTGCTGAAAAATTAAAGGTGGGGTAAGTGATTTCTGGTAGCCAATGTTGATATTTCAATTCATCAAAACAAACGCCCTACCCCAAAAGGGTGTTGCCCCTATTTTGATAGCTCCGCCCCACACATATATACACAACCCAGGCAAGGATTAGTTCTGTGAAACAAAGTGTGATGAGTGGGGCGGGGCCGAGAGTCATGGGAACAGAGCCAGGCCGGTGGAGTAATTAAAAATGAGTGACACCTGCACCAATCTCATCATGGGCCTTTCGCTCCTTGAGTTTTCTCCAGCGCTGGAAAGCTGATCCCTTATTTACACGGGTCCTACTTCTTGCTTTATCGTAAGCCTTCTGTTGTTCCACAGATGTTTTCCTCTTTTGTTTTTATCCGCCATCTCTATCTTTCTGTCATCGCTTGGGCCCTTACTGCTGATTAGCTACAAGTTTGTTTTGGTACTTGGCCCGACTCTGTTTTCTAAAGCGCTTTTGAAAAAATACATACCCCACCTTTAAATCTTAAAACCAGCAAAAACTTTTGACTTTTATTAAAAATGTGACTTTTATTAACAAATGTTGGTCTTTTTTAAATGTAGCAAACCATATTGAGGAGAAAATGCACCATTGTAACAATTTAGTCCATAGTCAATGAGTAAAAACAATCACATCCAATCAGAACATATCTGATGTGTAAGTGCATATATGGGGCAGGATTTTAGACCAATTTAGACCAGATTCCACAGTGGGCAAGGACAGCCAATGCAAGAAGACTGAAACCAAACAACTGTCAAAATGTCTCGTTGCTTATCATGGTAGCAAAAGGTTAGGACAAAAACTTACATTTGTTGCTTATTGTTATGTTGCAATGTGCCTGGCTAAGATTCAAAGTGAGACACTTTTATGACACCATTTGTATAATAATAAAACAAAATGACAGCATAACCTGCAGGGGGGAAAGACAATATATGTCACAACCTGAATATGAAAATATGTGGAAACTCACCCCGGTCACATATCGCGGTCTGAACTGTACTGTCCCAAAGAGGCCTAGAATCACTGTGATGATATGGATGAAGTTTGTGAGGATCGGAGCCCACTGGTATCCAAGGAAATCAAATATCTGTCTCTCCAGAATGCTGATCTAGAAACCAAACACAGAGGAAAATATACTGATTTACAAAGCAAAGGCAAGGACAATACATTGACATGTAAGCATTTATTTGCATAAAGGCGTAAACAGATTTCCTTTTAAGCCAGCTTCAGGGGTTGCTGTTATGACAGCGCTCTGATGTCAGCTGGAAGGCAGGGAGAGACGACAGGCCGCGGGGCCACATGTGAAAGCACATTCTACATGCAGCCAGAGGAATACCCCTGTCACACAGGCAATTAATTAGGACCGAGACGTGCCGCTCTCCGGAGTCAAACCCCCCACCCTTTCGCAAAAACCAGAGACAACTTGGAAATTAAAGCTGGCAAGTCCAGCCTCGCAGCTCTGGGTGCTCCAATCTCAGCCACTGATTGGACATGACACTGATGTCAATACCACAAGCTATGGCACTTCCAACAGCAGACCAGGACGGGATCACGGCTTCATCCCCAAAGGACCTACAAGCAGCCAGCCTCATAAAGCTAATGCTAATAGCACCCGTGTCACCAGCTGCATTCACTAGAAGCTCTGTTTAACAACCTCAGATGCTCAAGGTCTTTTCTGGGAAGGAAACCAAACAAAAATCACACCATTGAATTACTTGCTTTTCCTTGTTATGTAATGGGGGATAGTAAAGAGCAAAGAGTCACGATGAAGGTTGTTAGATAAAGCTATCGAGGTCACAATGACATTCAAGTTTTCAGCGGTTGCATTTTCAAACATCTACTCAAGTGAACATCAATAGAGGCTTCAGAGGGTTCAATAGCAGCATGAATATCAAATGACTTAGAGTCGCACCGAGATGCTGTTTTTAAGTGTTTCCTATTCAGTGCTGTTTTTGCAGCAGGGGCGACCCAGTCCTACCCACCCACTGGATCAAATACTTTTGATGAGAAAAACATAAAATTAGCTATTTTTTTTTTTTTTTTTTAATTATAACAGTGATTAACTGAACAATTATTCAAATTAATTTTAACAATAAAAATACAAAAATAATACATTATTTCAAAAAGTATATTTTTAAAAATCCTAATGTGTATCTTAAACCAATGGATCTAAACCAGAAGATTGTGACCACAGGATCACAGGATGACTTAAAAATATTTATTTATATCCTTTAACAATAATAAAAACAAAATTGGTACATTAACTTTTTATTGAATAAGAATTATTTTAAATATAAAAATGCTAAATAATTCTATTGATTTTTCAGAAAATGTAATCACGCAGAATTAGAATCCTGAATATTCTGGAAACACAAAATAAATCATGGTTAATTAATTTATTAATTATATCAACACTACCAGTTTCTGATAATAAAAAAGCCCGAAGAACAAGCAACACATAAATACAGCATAAATACTGGAGGCCTTGCGAGTCAAACTTAAACTTAATCATATGAGAAGTAATAATACTAATTTGAATATTACAAACCTTGAACAAAACAGTTCTTGCAATGACACATGGATAAAAATAAAAGTCCTGTGGTTCAGTTAATCAGAAGTTAATACAGTAACCATTCTGGCAAAGTGATTCATTCAGTGAAGGATTTGTCAGACTGTTTCAAACTCTGTCATTGTATCTTATCACATTCAGTTTAGATGGCAGTGTCAATCTCAGTCAAATGAAAACATAATTTGCCATGGCATTGTAGGTTTAATGACAGTCCAGGAAAAACTGCTGTTTGTAACTGAGCAATAGTTCATGCTATAAATCTATCATCCGTGAACAAAGCTCAGGAGTCTATTAATCTGTGCATCCTGTTCAGTTTTTACACCAGTGATGACCAGGTTGTGACTCCAGCCGCCCATGATCTCCCCAAGGGACGTGTCTTCTGTTGTCTGGGTGTTTCCTTTGAGCTTCTACTAGCGTACATCTGGTAGGCGTGCCTGTCCCAAACACTTATGTCATCGATCATAATGAAAGGTATTACACTGACAACACCAAGCAACACCAGTGCACTTCACACAAGTCTCTAGATTAAGAATCGTCACAGCTCTATGGTGCAGATGAGATTAGTTTTGTGTCAGAATAAAAATGGCTCTCTTTCCAAGTGGCCTCTACTTTTTTACCACAGTAATGTTCTGCCTTTCCATTCAGCCTTCAATGGCACCAAATAATTCTCTGGTTTCCGTTTGTTTTATGAATCATGGCATGTGATTTCCCCCTGCTCTAGCTCTTGTTTATTTTCACTGTCCTCCATATTTCTACTATGAAACAGAAGGATGAAAAGACAAATGCCTTACCATCTGTTTTCTTAAAGGAATATTTCACAAATGAAAATTCTGTTATTTACTCATGTTGTTCCAAACATACAGACTTTCTGAAACGCAAAACAATTTCTGAAACTTGAACTAATCATACCGGTTGCTCTATTTTATGCAATTACAGTGCATGGGAATTGAAGGTTTCAGTCTTCTGAAAAGGACACAAAAGTACCATAAAAATATCACTTCAATAAGACTCATGTGCTATATTGTAAGTCCTCTGAAGTTTTTCCATTATCCATGAAAAACTGCGTAAATATGAGCCAGAGAGCATGATAGCACTATGCTCAATCCATAATACCTTCATTATCAAAAGCTCTTCTTGTCAGATGAGGCATGCATTTCATTGTATTCTCAGAAGAACTGCTCGCCCATAGTCGTGCACAAGCACATGGAAAAAAAGCAAAACGATTGATTGACCCAACTCAGCGGTTCCATTGCTTTTGCAAAGCCTTGTGAAAAACTACAGCCACCCATGAAATCCACTAATAAACCACAGTGCCATACTGTTGAAGGAAGCCCATATGCTAGCACAAAATACAATCTGCCCTGCCTGCGAAGAGGTTGCAAAATGCAAATATGGCTAATTATGCTACTTTATGTTGTTCAGTGAAAGATGGTGTGACTTCAAAACACATCTTAATGGCACTCAAATTCACAGTTCTCTCCTCTTAGGCTTTTGTGGACACCTGCGCTTATTGACAGAATTCCCAAATTCCCATTAACATGCACGTCCAATGGGGGGAAAAAAGCTTGATGGGTTTTTATGAACAGGCTGCAGGCTCTTGCTTGAGGTGGGGGGCCAGATCATCATTAATGTGGCCCCTGGGCCTCCCTTTTATATAAACAGTAATGTAAATAGCATTGTGGGGGCAGCTGTGCTCGGAATGACAGATTTATCAAGTCATTTTTACACATGAATAATAAGATCCATAAATATGAGAGGAACATCCTCTTATTAATGATCAGAAGATCAAGATTTGGAAGTGGAAAGGCCTTTAAAAAAGAACTTTGAAGGCCAGACACTGACAACAAAGAGTTTCCTATGGTTTCAAGCAGAAAGCAAACATTCAGTACTTCATAATAGAATGCACGAGTATGTATCTATTAAAAAATCACAACACTCATACTAAAGATTTAAAAACTCTGGAACGTTCAAAGCCACTGAATAAGCTGACACTTACTGTTCAAAAGTGAGGAGTTGGTAAGATAACTTTTGAAAGAAGTTTTTGAAAGTTTCTTATGCTTACCATGGCTGTAAAAACAGTAATATTATGAAATATTATTACAATTTCAAATAACTGCTTTCTATTTTAATATATTTTCAAATGTAATTTATTCCTGTGATGGCAAAATTGAATTCTTAGCTGCCATTACTCCCGCCAAGTCCTTAGTGTCACATTATCTTCAGAAATCAAATATTATCAATAATTTTGAATCCAGAAAAATACATTTTTTCCATGATTCTTTGACAAACATTAAAAATGCATATATTTCAGATAAAATATCTTTTTTGTAACAATGTAAATCTTTTGATTAATTTAATGTCTCTTTGCTGAATAAAAACTAATTAATTTCTTAAAAAATATACTGACCCCAAACTTTGAATGATAGTATATATACACACATTGGACCAGACATCAACTCAATTCTACATTAAATACAGCATGTTGCTACAAAATTACATTTATGTATTTGGTAAACACTTTTATAACTTACAGTGCATTCAATGTAATCAATATACCAGTATGTGGGAATTGAACCACTGACCTTGCTGGCACCATGTTTTGTCAGTTTGAGCTATGAGAACACTGCTTCAAGCTATTAAAGTGGTAAACAGCCTACAGTTAGGATAATGAACAGTATAACTTGGCGGAACAATTTTTTTAGTGCGATTATTAATATTAACACACACAATTATTTATTGTACATATTGCAGTTGCCATCATTTTATAGAAGCAATAAGCCACTCGAGACCATATGCTCTACCATTATACCACGGTCGAGGAGGATTTTTGTCTTGATTTTTGGTAACAACACCCCTTAACTGTGGTAAATTGACAATGAGCAGTGAGAGTGTCAAGCTAAAAGCATCACTAAACCGATTCCGTAATGAATATCGAATCCAAAGGTCAGCATAACCAATTCCTGTAATGATATTTCCCTTCCTTATGTGCACATAATGTTTTTTCATGATTATTACTTGGCAGCAGAAGCATCCCATTAGCGATTAGCTGCTATAGTGCATGCTTTCAGTCCGTGATTGAGATTAAAGTTCATTCTCCCTGTGACAAAGCCGAATCTCATTCTCCCAACCTTGTGCTTTCGCTTGCCTCTCTCCCGCTTCGCTTCTCTCTCCCTTTCCCCCATTTATATATTTATTTCGGTGCACAGGGACACGAGCAGCAGCCTTTAATCAGAGAGACAAAAGCTAATCAATCAGCAGGGGCAGGTTGAATAGAGAGCTTCACGGCGCATTCAAACGAAGCTGGCCGAGTTATAGCGTTCCCCAGTGTTAGCGCCACAGAGCATTAACTACAGAATGAGCACGGGCTAATGTAGAAGGCTCCCATGCAGCACAGCAGAGGGAAGGCGCATCTTGGCCTGCCTCCATTGTCCGTCAGTAATCCAATTCCATCTGCTGCTGCCGCCAGTGATTTTAATGTTGCTCTGTAGAGATGAGACTGCAAAAATAACAGCAGAATTGAATGGTTAATTAAACTATGACACATTCAGTTGGAGCAGACTAAAAAGACGGGGGTTTTGAGGTGTGGAGACATTTAAAAAGTAAGTGTGAAATGCTAATGTGGGTACGAAATACAAGTATTTGCATTTGCAAACATTGCAACATGCTTGATTAGTGTGTGGTGCACTAGACATCCTTTCACAACTGTGTCTGCTTCTGTCAAACATTATGCAACCAGCCAGCCATGACAATGCATGACACTGTTTCACGAGAAGGAAGGAACAAAAGGATGGAGGGAAGGAAAAAAGTAAGATAAAACATTTCACAATAAATGCAGTAAAAGGGGAAAAATGTTGGAAAGAAGGAAGGAAGGAAGGAAGGAAGGATCATCAGCTGCAAGTGCTTCATTTGGAGAGTGAAAAAGTGACTAGGTGATGGTAGTTTAGAGCTGCGTTCCTCTACTACTAACTACAGTGACAGGAAGCCATCAGTTTGAGTTGATGTAGATCATTATGCACTTCCTTTGTTCATCTTTAGCTTAGGGCACAGCCTACAGAGGTGTACATGAAGACAAGACAAGATGAATGCAACACAGTTCAATGGCTTCAGATGAAAGTACGTAAGTATGTTGACTTGATGACTTTAAAGGGTATACAGTATCTGGTGTAGTTTCAGAAACAGCTAACCATCCATCATATTAAATGAAAAGGTCTATCTATCTATCTATCTATCTATCTATCTATCTATCTATCTATCTATCTATCTATCTACATTGAAAAATATTGGAAGATTACATTCAACAAAATATATATTGTAAATATGTAAATATCACAAACATCCATTCTAACACTAAGCAAACACATTCATGCTTTGGATTGTCAACTTTGTACATAGTCCATCTCAAGAGAAATAAACAGACAACTCATATTCGTGGGCTTCATTATGTTATCGAAGGAAATGGTGCAAATAGATGCACATCAAGTGCACAGAGAGCCTCCAAACCAATGCAATGAATGCCAACATTTACATGCATTCAGTAAGAGGTTATTGAAAATGTATGAGGTTATTTACTTATACAGAGCTGTCTGAATGTGTTCATTACCAGACTCGCCATTCGCACAAATCGTGGAATTCCATGCTGAATGACGCAGGTTGGACATTTGACGAGTAACTGTGTTTTTTGTAATAGACAATGATGAGTTCCAGTGTCAGCCCCAGCGTGTAACAGAGACAATAATGTGTTTAAACATACAGTGGAGGGATTCCGCAGCAGCTGTCAGAATGTGTAGCTAAGCTTGAAAAATGCTGTTCATTATCTGCATCGCACAATGGGCCATTTCAAATTCTTGGCCTCTTGCTCTTTGACCAGAATCCTCACAAAGGTCTGAATGGCAGCAAAAGAAAAGCACTCTACTAAAGTAATTGTGCTTTACACCCACAGAGCAAAGATAAAGAGACCATGGAGGAAATGGCAGACATTAATATTACATTTCACAAAATGAAGATTTTGCTCCAAGACAAACAACGAAAAAATGTCAGCGAGCTAGATTTTGTTTTTCATCGGTTAACTGTTTCTCAAACTGTACAAATACAACAAAGAAATGTTCTTTGAATGCTATATGGGAACATGCAAATTTACATGTGTATTAACACTGAAAAACAATTTTGGAATAAATTTTCACTCTAGTAAATTTCACAAACAATTACAAAGAAACAGCAACACATAGAATTAAACGTGAAATTCTGAAGGAGGAAAACAAATAGCACATTTTTCTTTTAAAATGTACTCCAGTAATCCAATATATCATATATTTCAATAAAAGATGATTTTTAGAAGTTGTAAATTAAGTGTATGCACTTAAAGTATGTACTTTGAAAAAATTGTTTTTTTTTAAAAAAAGTGAGAAAGAAATCTGAAATCACCCAATGCATGCATATTTTTTATAATATAAACAACATTTTAACATTAAAAAAAAAATCAAAAGAGAGCCACCATCATAAACTCCACCTCCTCTGTAACGCAGGGGGTTGTGGGTAATATTAGCCAATATTATGGTAATATTAACCAAAACAAATGCATACTTTAAAATAATTATGTAACTGAACTAGAGATCTTTTCTTCTGTATTGTGTCATACATTTGCGTGAAAGAGATTATTGAAAAAATGGCTCAGGTTCTATCCATCAGATGTTGATCAGACGGATGCAAATCAACAACAGATAAAAGGGGTGGAGTTTAAGTGGACAAATTGATGGCATACTTCACCAGAGAGAAATCTGTAATTTCACAGGAAGATTATGTTATATTTTAATAAAAAATTATGAGCATGAATGAATCGTTAACAATAAAACCAATAAGATACATTTAAAAAAGTAAATGTAGTTATGTAGTTAAAAATGCTCAAATGAGTCTGAGCAGTATGCAAATTTGGAAGCAGCCATTGACTTCGTGCCATGAATTACTTCAGAAACTGAATATTAAAGACTTTTCACACCCATATTTGAAAGCCTCATTAATACAGTCCAGTGAAGAAGAGCTTCTTGTTTCCCACCCAGAGGTTTTCAAGGAACCAAGTGGCGAACGTTAATTTCCTTAGTATGGATGGCTCTAGGGGTGGGAGGAGGAGAGCAACTGAATAAAATTCATCAAGATACAGCGGTGTTAATGATGATAATCTATTTTAATATTCGTTTGCATATAAATGAGGCTGGCGAAAGAGCTGTTGCCCGAGGGCCAGAAAGATGATGGAGACTAATACGGGAATAGACCCAGCAGTGAACTCAAATGTCAACTGAGCGGGGTGGAAGCTGCCAGCATGCGGAGAAGGCCCACTGTGAGAGCTGCCACAATGGCTTTACTAATAAATATGTAAAATATGAACTAGTCAGGGTACAGTAGGAACTCTAGAGATGCATGGAAATTCAATCCAAATGTCATATATCCTTCAGGTCCTACCACACGACCACTGAAGCAATATTAAAAATAGATCCTTGACATAAAATCTAAATCAGGTGATGCTACATAAATGACACAAATGCATCAAATGATTCAACCGTCCCTGGGACAGTGACCTCTATAGCTAGGAGGTAAAATAAAAAAGTAACCATAAGTTGACTTCAGTGGAGAAGCTTTCTAATTGGCTGACCTTAAACTGTCATCTTTATATTCAGGCTTCATGATTACTGATTGCTTTATTTATTTCACTTCTCACAGGGTGTGTTTGAGGAAAGTGCAAGTTCTCATTTAAGCGATTCTGTCAGAGAACCGCTAGTAAATAACAGCATTACCAATTTTCGGTGACTGACAGTTTCTTCATGTTTGTGCCAGTTATTTAAAAGCCCAAAAGCTGTGCTGCCACAAAGAGCTGGAATCCGCTCATGGAATTTAAAAGGAAGTATAACAGGTCAGAGAAACCTGTTTTGAAGGCTTTAGAGACCATGGAGTCACTGTGTAAAAAAACCTGAACCTGTTGTGCTTCATGCCTTCATCCGCTTTTTGAAAAGCACAAAGACGTTTTATATTGGCAGAGTCAAAAGTCCATCACAAAAGTTATCTGGAGAACTGATACGCTCAATAACTCCAATCTGATATTTTGTTACCTAATACAATAACACTCATGCATTTTTAAATGTGGCTTAAGTGTCCAAATACATTTTGGGGCCACTGTATTTGTGCTCATTTTCCCTGTATGCAGAGAAAGAAATATTTGGTAATGTCTTAAAATAAATTATTGATTTTGAATACGTGAGGCCTAGCTCAGGGGTCAGTGTAAAAATTAGATACAAATACAAGACATGCACACCGTCTGTGCTTTTGCCTTCATCTAAAGCATTCGATTCCCAATCACAGGGCCAGTAAAAGCATTTCCACTGTGCCCATATAAAATAAAGCAGTGTTTTTGAGAATTATGTGCAAATGCATTTGCTGATTAACAGGCTGTGGAGTAGGTGTGGAGATAAAATATTTAGCTAATAAAAACACACACCACAGCAGTGCTGACTGACTCATCTGCCACATGCATCACAGGGATTTTATCACTAAGTAAATATCAAATTTCTCACTTCGAATAAAACAGAAGTGAGGAATAATATAATAATTATAATAAAGCAGATTTTGACTGCTTGATGGGTGTGTTATTAGTGCTAATCAAATATTAGTAGATTCTACTAAAACAAACAACCTTACACACAGGAATTTCAGAAAATGAACAGTAATGCTTATATAGTATGAATGTCATATTTTTTCAAGTTATAAAAATTTAAACCATTTTTTTTTTTTTTTTGGCAACAAACAACCTGGTTAAAAGTAATTTTTTGTTCAATGCGACAGTGACATTATATCCATTGGTGGGACAGTATTTTGCATGCCACACCTTATGTTTATCCATACAATTGATTTTTATCATACTATTTTAACAGTTTAGTTATATTTTAATTTCATTTAATTACATTTTTCTTAAATTATAGGCTAAAATCTGAAACTTTTTACCCTAAAAATAAATAAAAATATTAAAACACACACATCTCTCTGTGAAATACTACTGTTGTTTAATATACTCATAATTATTTTGAATTCAGCTTTTATTGATTTATTCTTTTATTTTTTTATTATTATTTAGCAAGGGTGATGATGATAATGTCGAAAAGGTTTCAATTTCAAAATAAAATAAAAATAATAATAAAAAATAATAAGATATTATGTAGTATATATAAAAATGATTAATAAATGCAGGTTTGGTGAGCATAAGAGACTTCTTAAAAAAAATACAAAAGATTACAGAATTCAGATTTTTTTGAAAAGTAGTGTATAATTGCACATCCAACCTAACAAATTGATGCAGCCTAAAATAAATAAAAAAAAGTTCTTTAAAAATTAAAAAAAAAAAAAAAAAAAAATTGTATAAGCCTTAAGCAAAAGACCTTAACTATTACACCAATTATTGTATCCAATTAAATTATATCACAAGCAATCACTTAAGCTGCATAAAACAGTTATGATCAATGATACAACAATGTGTGTGGTTCTTCTGGATTCACCCATAGAGCATCATTTGGGTCATTGAGTGCAGTGGGGCAAAAGATGTGAATATTCATCATACTCTGCCTTACTTATGTAAATCTCCTGCGAAAGGCAGGCATGTTCAACAGCCAGGATATTACTAAGGTCACGTTGCCACAAGCCCACATGCTCTCTGATGACAGCCCCCCTCTGGGGAAGAACATGTGCTGATGGAGATCGCCTGTTCCATTCAGCAGAGACGGGGGACAAACCATCTTCCTACACAGACACCAAAAAAACACCTCTTATATAGGATCTCAAATGTTTCTTCTAGACTGAAAAGAGATCAAACTGGAAAACTTTTCTATACTGAGAAAAAGACTCAACAACATGTCAATCTCAACATCTGAAATGTGCTCAGACATGACAAAGATCTGAACTCAAACATTTCTCATCAAATTCTTATGTTATCTATATTTCTTAAAGCTCTACCTATGCACATACTCTATATCAAGACTTGTCTCATTTGTGTCTATTTTTATTTTAAAATTAGTAAAGAAGCTATATATGGCATAAGATAGATCTTTAACTTGTTTAATGCTAATCTTATTTCTAATCTTATTGCATAAATTCAGCCTTACTTCAAAATGGGAATATGAATGATGAGTCACCCTGTTTTTCCAGATTCTCACATAAATGAATGGCAGGCTGAGTGAGAGGTCTTGGTTTTGTATCATGTCTTTGTTGTGGCATCTGGGTGTCAACTGAGTAGCAAGTCCCTTCTGTCAGGGAAGCATTTCAGAAGAAAAAGACGCTACTGTGCAGTGATCATGATCATGAGAACAAAACAGGCCACGAACTGAGCAGAAGGTTAGGAAACAGTTTTTAACCAAATATGAAAAAAACTATACTATTTCTAATATAGTATAAACTATATTGCATCTAGTTTCAAGAATGATCTGGCAAACTTTTCTGCATTTGTAAGAATTATAGACCTTATATGTACAGCATTTGAAGACCCCAAGCAATGACTTCCTTTCAGTGTTGACGTGTTTTTATTGAAACAAGATGTTGTAAGCCATTAGCATTGTGAATACATCACACCCATAAACAGCAATTTGCTAATTTTCATTCCAGAGAGCATTTGATTGCATAAATATTTGGATATGCTATGCGAGCAGGATGGGTCGTCAATGTTTTTCTAGAAGAGAAAAAGCACACTTCAAGTGTGTGCTTCTGCTTAAAGTTAATTTTAACTTTAGGCGTATACAGAACACTGAGAAAATGTTGGTGCAGAAACAATTTTCATTCATAAAGTGGTAGTAAATTTTGCAAATAATTACAAAGTAACAGCAAGTAACATTGTATTTAACATTGTATATAATAAGATTTCCCCTCAAGTTTCTTTGATGAACAAAGTTGGAAAGAACATCATTTATTTAAAATACTTTTTGAAGAATTATAAATTAATTTACTGTCATTTTGATCAATTTAATGCATCCTTAATAAATTAAAAATATTCATTTCTCTCTCTCTTCAAATAAATAAATAAATATAATCTTACTGATCCCAAACTTTTAAATTGTAATATACTTGCACAAATAAAGTTTTAAAGCTAACAAACTTGGTTTTTTGTTGCTCCTTTTCCAATTCATGAGATGAACGAGAAACTTCTGACACTAGCTCTGACTGCAAGCGAAATAGACGGACATACAAAGGTCAACACCTATCTGATATCAAAGCAGAAAAATGTCCGTTGTCATAAAGGAGAGGAGATTTTGGTGGCTCATCTCTGATCCCTGTGTACACCTGGGATTTAGGGGCACCTTTTCCGATGATTCCCTGACCTTTTCTAAGAGAGAATGGAAAAAGCACAATGGATTAAGTGAAAAAAAGGGGGGTCTAGTAAAGTGGCTGTCGACTTTAATTATGAAAAAGCCCTGAAAATGGTTGCATTTTCCTCAAAAGTGCTTTGGGACTCTGGGTCTGAAAATTGCAAAAAATATATATATATATATATTATGCCCTGGGGCCCTGGCAAAGTATCGCTATTGTGTCTTGACTTTGGAAAAGTTAACAGCCTGTTCCTAGGTCAAATATATTCCTAGGTCTGGGCCGGAGGATCCTGCAGAGGCTGCTATCGAAACTTCCTGAGGCTTAATGATATCACTCCATTGGGAGAGGAATTGATCGTCTGCGTCGTCCACGAGTCCACGGGAGAGAGTCGCTGATTGCTTGATTCATCAATCATCTGACCCTGTCATCGATCAGATGGAACGTTAAGGCAGCTAGGGGTCCACAAATTTTGTCCCTTAAACACCAAAAAGAATCAAAAGAGAGGCACAATAACATGGCTTGAACAGTGTCATTCAACAAACAACACCCTGTTTTTCAGGGAAACGCATTGACTGGTTGCTATCTGTAGTATGCACAAACAGCACAAGGCTATCAGTATACCTCCCTCCAAATTCAATCAAAAAAAAGTGGAGAGAAAATAACATGAAGAAATACAGTATTCCTTTCCTCACCTCCCAAGTAATTTCCTTCAGTAATGTTAGAGGAGAGGACCCATATATCCTTCTCATTTCGCTGAGGTACAAGGTGGTGTAAAATAATACATAGGAAAGAGAGCCGTGAACTTAGCCAAGAGTAAAGTGATGCCGAACACAAACAGGACTCCAGAGTCTCGGCTTCGGTTGCATTTTAATTACAGCTATGCGGCATTTTAAAATTGCCAATCATTGTTCAAATGCTAATTGTTGTGTAATTCCACCCAGTCATTCTGCATGCTAACATATTCCATTTCCCTTGTGGTTGCAGTTAAGTATTGTTCATGAGATGATTATCTTACATTAACTAATCACTTCGTTAGAGCCCTTGACCTTTACCAATATAATTAAATCTTTAACACTTATGGTGCCATAACTATAGCTATGGTGGATATGTTGAGCTCTGTTAAGAAATCTGTAGTTGTATTCAGTAAGGATGCATTAAAGTGATCAAAAGTGACAGTAAAGACTTTTAAATAGTTACAAATAAATGCTGCTCTTTTGAACTGTTTTCAACATCAATAATAATAAGAAATTGGCATATTATGATGAATTCTGAAGGATTTTGATACACAGTAATGGCTGCTGAAAATCCAAATATTGTCCTATCCTAACAAACCATACATCAATGGAAAGCTTATTTATTCAGTTTTCAGATGATGTATGAATCTCACTTTCGAAAAAAATTGACCCTAATGTCCAGGGTCACATATAAGTTGGCTTGAGATGGTTTTCTGGTCTTAGCTCAGTTTATGTTCATCTAGCTGGTTTCACAGCCTGACCAAGTAAGACCTTCAAATTGTGCAAATTGAAAGTGTGAATTGAAAATACACCTAATGGAAACGCGTCAATTTCCCAAAAAAACTCCCATATATCGCCAAAAAAATTTTTACGCTATTTTGGGGTGGTTTTTCAGGCAATTAGAATATTTTGCAAAACTGCAATGGAAACTTTTTTTTTTCACATTTACAGGTGACATGGCGTATGTAAAAAGTCATATATAATCATTCTTCAGTGTACTATAACCTCCAAAAAACACTTAATATGTGGTTGCTCTCGAGTATAAGGGGCTTACCATGTCATTAATGCTTAGACAAATTACACTGCACACATCTGTGGTGCATTACGGTTCCAACATGGCCACCGGAGTTGATTGCGGCCACTCTAATTAATGTACGCTTTAGTCACATATTTATAAAATATTGCCAAAGTTTTATGCAAATCTATAATGTAAACACGCATGGAAAAAAGATACAGACAGTCAAGAAAGAAAGACTCATATTTATGCATCAAAAAAGACTAGTACTACCAGCTCCTGAGGAAAGCAAAGCGTGTATCCATGCTTTCTCCTGTTGAGCCAGCAATGCACAAAGATCAGAACAGAGTTATTGCTACTGTGATTTCTACTTCCGCGTGTCACAGTGTCAGCTACTTCAGCCCACCATGATGAGCTGATTGCTGAAAGTGAGCAGAGCGCATTACTTTATGAGATTAAATGCATTGCACAGGTCTCTGGCTCCTGCTCGCTCTCTTTCTATCCAACCCCTAATCATCTAAAAAGCTTTTGCTTTGCTATCTCAAAAAACCCCTGCCTTAGAAAATATGCTGCTATTTCTATACACAAAGCCTCACTGGCATTTCAATGTAAAAACGTAATGTGATCTGAAACAACTAAATCATAGTATCAGCTGCCATTTCCACCAATCTTTCATCCGCCTGAACGGGCGAAACTATCAGCTAATGAAGCTAACAGATTTGATTGGAATCAATAATCTCAGGCAGAGGCGTAATGTTCTAATAAGCCACTTGAGGGGGAAATGGCAGTGCTCAAATTGATTTCAGTCCTTAATTCTCTCACGCTGAGCTTCAAACCAAGAGCCAAGTGAGGACATTTTGAAAATGAGACAGGCTCCAGGATATGCCGGACTTGCTGTTTATGTCAGTACAGAAAACCGATACTCCAACTGCTTGAAAACATTCTCTGGTTTCACTGACTGCACAATCATTTTAAATCAGTATTTTGTCTTGTTTTCCGGTAAAAATATCTGAACTATCCTTAAAACAAGATCAATTTACTTGAAAAGCAAAATGATGTAAGATAATTTTATTAGTTTTTCATGTCTTGTGTTATATTTTTTTCTTACCCCACTTGCTATGTTTATGATTTTTTGTTAAAAAAAAATAAAAATAAATAAATCATTTGAGCCAAGTGGTTTCAATTGAATCTTCTTAAAATTAGCATAGGTAAAATAACATTTTTTAAATAATATAATGCATCCCTAGAATCTAGTGTGAGATTCTCATGAGCAGGATCTTTCTAGTAAATCAGAAACACCTACAAATTATTTTGATAAGTTAATACATTAATTAGAGGGAGAAATAAGCAAATTACTTATTTCATATCCAACCTGAAATTAATAAAAAAATTCACTGTGCACTTATAGCATATGAGACTTTCTAATATTCCACAAAATTATAAAATACTTAAAAAAAAAAAAATAGTAAGAGTATTAATAAAATCTAAAATTTTGTTACAAAGTTGCCTGAAAAAAATAAAAATAATAAATAAATAATATAAATAAAAAATAAATAATTAAAAGTTATATGAAAAAAGTCAGATTTTACATTTCAATATAACTTTTTATTATTTTTTTAAATTATTAATTTTACATTTTTATTTGTATTGTTTTTTAATATTTTTATTTTTATTTTACCTATGCTAATCAGGCAACTTTGTAACTTTTTTTTTAAATATCCTAATGCGTTTTTGGAATATTAGAAAATATCATATGCAATAAGTGCACAATAAAAATTTTGATTCATTTTTATTAAACTTCAAGCGAAAATGCAAGTTTACCGAAAACAAAAGCAAAACAAAAAAACTAATTTAATTGTTTAGGGCCAAGACTAAAAAAAGTGCATGATGAACTTTAATATGAGTTATAATCTCACCAGGTAGCTGTATTTTTATACAAAGTACTTTTAACTGGAATTTCTGCACCTATTACTTTTTTATAGTTAGTTCCTACTGATAGTCCAGATGGTGAGGAACGTATCACCAAAACCAAAACTGACAATCACAGTTGAACAAGCACACTTCCCCTCAATCAGTGTCATTTAAAATAACATTAGGGGGTTGGTCATTAGATGAAGACTTCCTCTGCTGTGATGTATTTTATTGGCAGGAAAATAGATGGTAATCGCTCATGAGAAAAAAGTAACCCTAAAAATGTAAATCATCTCATCTGCCATTCCATTACAGTGGTGGAAAACAGGAAAGACACACAGTGATCGATGCAATTCAGCATGATGCTTTATCAAGTAATATGAAATATATTGGCAAGTTAGCACATCTGTGGCTTTCTAACGTCAGCCAACTCTGTTGAAATCTATAGGAAGCGGCAGCTGAGAGAGGACAGGACAGGAAGAGAAGGCCAGCACTGCACCCAGCACAATTAATTACTGTCAGACATGCATGAAAACACACCTCAGTTGCATGACCTTGACTGGACCACAGCTGCACACAGCTAGCTAGTCCTCTAAATGCACAAGAGTACGTCCAAGGCTTCAAGCAGTGGCAAAGTGCACATGTGTACCTAGATCTGAAGCCCTCACGAGAGCCACGTGAAACACCGGACGCTATTAACATCAGCCCTCCATCAAAAGGGTTTTCATCAAAAGCTGTTTTTGAATGCTCGTCTGATCTGGCGGAATCGCGGTCTCGTTAATCATATAACATAAAGCCCAGGCGACTGGAGGTCACGCTCCGCAGCGGAGGGCCGAGTGTATACGTTCACAACAGAGCTCATTAGAACGCAAACGGTGAGTAAAAAACAAGATCCAGGGGGGAAAAATAACCCATGGGTGACAACAAATATGCCTCCTCACAACAATTTGACGTTTAATAGCTTCATTGGGGTTGCGAAATGTATTCTAAAAATGAACTGGTTCCATTAAAAAAGGGAAAAATTTTTTTAAAATAAATTGAATAATATTCACGACTTCCAGTTTCACTAGTAGTTATAGCAGTTAAAAAAAAAAAAAACCTGTTGGCGCCGATAGCTATGTGGGCAGTGCGCCGACATACAGCGCCGTTGTGTTACGAGCGTCCAAATCCTGACTTGAGGACCTTTCCCGACCCCCCCCCCCCCCCCCACCACCACCTTCTCACACTTTGGGACAGAACTTGTGCTGCCCACACAGCTACTGCCGCCGACTATTAGTGGTTTATAAAGATGACGGCAAAGGTAATCTGAATGTAAATATAGGGGAAATGAGCACTTATGATTAAATATCTAATTATGAAAAAAAAACAGTGATAAATAATAAATTAAATATCTAATACACAATTAAATATCTAATATTGACCAGTATGGTAAAATCTCTGATATCGTACTGATTTATTATGAGCTTTTTCTTTTCAGTGAATCAAAAACACAAATTATCCCAAAAGTTACTGTATTTATAGTATTTTTTTTTAGTATTTAGTATTTAGACTTACTAAATGAACCACAAATTATTAATTTCATAACTTCAAATAAACCAACCATTGTTACTGTGTTGTGAGACTTTTTCAAATAATCTACAAAAGTATGAAAAGAATCATATTAAGGACACTAATAGAATCAAAACAGATTTACAATCAATATATTCTGATTACGAATCAATTCAAATCTCTGTCCAAATAACCATGTTTTAAGCAGACAAATTCATTTTGAGGTACACAGAGAAAGCCAACAGACTACATTCCAGCATTCCACTCTCCTTCCTCTTTCTCTCTCTGACATTGCTATATTAGTTAAATTGTTCGCCTTGACTCTCTTTCTCCCCCCTCCCTACGGGGTGAAATCCAACGCCCCATCCCCCGCCGGCCATCCGACCTGTGCGATAAATAAATAAAATGCATACAAATGATTTCCCGCTCATGAAAACAGACAACTAAATGCTTGATATATGGATTGGTAACTCTTTTATGAGGAGAATTGGTGGGCTCAAAAAATTGAATTCCTGCATGATAAATAGCCTGCATTATCTCCCCTTTGGCCCAAAGAAGCCATTGGAGCTACTTAAACAGAGTGGTGATGACACTGGAAAAATGCTCACAGATGGACACCCAGAAGGCTAAAAACATTAGCGTGGTCCACTCCATCAATAAAGCGTGCCCATCTCTGAAGGAAATTGGGCGCTCTTGGCTTATCTCCCCTCTTAAAAAAGCGTGGCATAGCAGCAGAATTAAGTGGCTGATACTCTGTTGCAGCGTACTTTAGGGGCAGTGCAACTCCAGACTATCATTTCATTTACATCGGAGGGCATTAATAAAGGTGACGGCCGTGCGAGAGGAAAGAGGGCCGCTGCAAACAGGTTGAACTTTCCATGTTTGATTTCTATCTCTGTTGAGTGAAACGGGAAACGAAGCCTGTGGCACAAACAGAGAGAAGGACAAATATCACTCATATATTGCAGATATTTACGAAAAGCATTGCTTTTACCCAGATAAACACCAAGCTAATGACTCTTCCAGATAATTACAGCTATTTGGGCCTTTTATAAAAAAAATAAATAAAAAAAAAAAATATAACCCACAAACCGAGGTCTGGATTCCATACCCCAAATACAGTCTAGACTCTATCGAGAGGAAAGCAGCTAATGAGGTGTTTCAGACGTAATGCTTGTACCGAGGTCATCAATTTTTCAAGTAATTTTCTCGGATGTTGTTGGTTCACAGGCAAATGCTAATTTGCATGCTGAAACAGTCGGGATGGAAAGGAACATTTCACTTGACTCGTGATTTTCTAATAGCATGTACCTCTTCAAATCAGAGAGGAGCATAAAACATTATTAAAAACAACATCTTTTACAACTATTTGGCCTATTTAGTTGGGGGAATTTAAAATGTTTTGAAAGTGCAAGTACATGACTTTTAGAAGCTGTAACAGTTCAACAAAGTGTTGTTCCTCTTTAATAAACTTTTTTCATTTCACTAAAATGGCTAATTTCAATTTTTTATGGTGCAAATGTTATAAATAATTATAAAAAAAGTTATTATAATTATATATATTTAATAACTTAATCATTTTAAGAACTTGAAATGGAAAAACGGCAAAAATAGAGCAGTTATTGTATACTTAAAAAAATTGCAATTGACTCTCAATAATAGCACTAATAATAAGAACTGTTACAATAAAACAATATAAAAGTGCAAAAATTGCGGCAAAAGTAAAACTATTAAATAATCTATCTATCTATCTATCTATCTATCTATCTATCTATCTATCTATCTATCTATCTATCTATCTATCTATCTATCTATCTATCTATCTATCTATCTATCTATCTATCTATCTATCCATCCATCTATATAGTGAAAAGTGAATATACTGAAACTATATTTGAAATACATTAATTTCATAGGTATACTACAAATAAATGTTAATATTTATGTAGGTAATAAAAATACCCCTGAAAACTGGTATACTTAAAGTCTGCTGAATTGAAACAACTAATTTTGTATTTAATGCACTTTAATTATGCGAAAGTAGTGCTGAAGTCCAATTAAAGATACACTGAAGTATATTTGATCGTGTTAAAATGAAACTATTGCAAGAATACTATAGGTACACTTTAAATATCTTGCATTTAAACCAATATTATTCAAAGATCATACAATCCTCATCACTAGTGACATTAAAACCTTTTACAGGCTTAATATTAAGAAATGTGCATTGTGCATAAGTATCACTCCAAATAAAGTTTTAATTATAATTTTCATATCAGTAAGTCTTGAGCAAATATGTCAGTAATACATTTGAACTATTAGTATAAAATAAATGTATTTTAAATGCACTGATGTTCACAACATATTCAATCAACCTGCAGCATCTTTTAAAGGCATGTGATTAACGTAATAAAGAACTTTAGGGAATAGTAAACACAAATCAAAGGTTACGTTCAATACCTGGCACAAAGAGTTGTTAGATTTAAAGCCCGAAACAGACATCCAAGAGTCAAGCTTTGATACTCTGTGTCAATTAAGGGGGAAAACACTTGTTGTGATTATACAACCTTGAAATCCAAAGCAGAGCTATTGTTAAATCACTGAAAAATTGCAAGCGTTAACTTGACAATTTGCCATTTAATAACCTCATCCTCTAAGGACGTCAACAAAACTCCCCAGCCTCCTGCATGTCTAAATAAATGAAGATTGATATAAATTGAAAAAAAAGAAAGAAAAAAAAAAATCTGTGCTTGATGGTGGACCTTAATCAGGGCCTGGTGCGTCTATCTATCTGTCCCAGTGTGACAGACTGGTTACACTTCAAATCATCTTGAAGATTGAGGTGGGAAATTGGGTCTTATTTCCCCATATGCTGCAAAATAATCAGAGTAAGTTTTCTCTCTGACGGCTGGAGCCACAATTGCATGATGAAAAGGGAGATGGATAATAATAAAAATCAAGCTGTCCCATTCTTGTTCTGGGAAAGGGCAGGTGTGGGAGAACACACGAGGCGCTGATTGCCTCCCTGTTGCATTGCATACGGTCTACTCGTGACCTTGGAGCACTGTGACCTCCATGTGAACAAAACCAAACAAAATATTTAATAGCAAGTTTAGTGAAGATAATGAATATATTATAATTACTATTCCTGTTTCTGAAATGCAATAATAGCATACTGCTAACAAAAAATATGTTATAATACAGAATACTTTATACTGTATAGACTACTGTTCAAAAGTTTTTTTTCAGCAAGAATGCATTAAATGGATTAAAATTCGCAGAAAATGCATTAATCATAACACAAATAACAAAATTTGAATTTTTATGTCAAATAAATGCTGTTCTTTTAAAACTTTCAATTTATCAAAGAATCCTAAAATCACAGTTTACAAAAAAATAAAAAAATAAGCAAAACAACTGTTTTTTCAGCATTGATAATCGGAAGCGTGATTTCTTGAACACCAAGAAATTAGAAAGACTTCGGAAGGATCATGTTGAACTAGAAACTGCAAAAAATTCAGTTTGCAATAAAATAAAATCTAAATAAATAAAATACAAAACAGTTTCTTTCAAATTATAATATTTTCATATATTACTGTTTTTTTTTACTGTTTTTTTTTTTAAATCAAATAAATGCAGCCCAGGCAAGTATAAGTTACTTACATCAAAAACATAAATAAAAAAAAAAAAAAAAATCAGACCCCAAACTTTTGAATGGTGTACATTTAAAAAAAGTGACATATAAAAACAATTACTTCCAGGTTATTCATCACACTGGAAATGACTAGTCAAACTGACTGCACTGCATTGTTGGGATACTGTATACTTACTGTATTCAACACATTTTGCATGACATGGGTAGGGCATCTAATATTCTGCTATATTCAGGGAAAATGTGTGTGTACTAAACACTGCAGAAATTGTAATACTCTATTCTGAACACAGCCTATAATAATTACATTCATCATCTTCGGCTAAAAGTGGCTTTTACATCACGTCATCAAAATAACAGCATAAAATCTGATGGCTATTGCCATCTAATTGGATGTGAATTACTAGAGCATATGAATCAGTAATGCTAATATGATTTCCGCCTATATTCAAAATAGACCTTGTTGAGCCATTAGAGGAGCCGTACGGATTTTTTTAATAGAGAAGAGAGAGGTATCGAGGGACTCTCGAACGAGCGGGGATGCTGATGACAGAATGTCTTGTATGAATGTATACCATCATAGATCATTCAGGTACACCCGTGACCCTCTCAGCGGGCCAGTTGCATCTGGCAGGAGACACTCTATGCTTTTCATCTAATGCAATTTATCAGCCAATTCCATCCATCTTATACAAAGCCCGGCACTTTAAGTCTCAAACTACTTAAGATATTGCTATATAGCTACCACACACACACACCTCAGAAGAGCCTTATGGTACGAGACTAAAATACACCGCCTGGCAACTCTCCTCTACCGACGAACCGAAACAAAGAAAATAATGGATCTGCAGATGCACAAAGGTGGAATTAAATTAGAGCATTTAATTATTTTAATGGATGATTGAGCTGAGTCAATGTTTGAGATTTCACTGTGTTTACAGCACAGCGGGCTATCGTTGACGTATGTATGGACTTTTTTCAAGAGAGCAATGAGCAAAGACTGTTGACTGTCCAGTTTTTTGCGTAACAAATCGGTCTGTCTTGAGCAGTTAACCTTGATGAGGTCCAGGACACGGTTTCTGATAGTGTTGAACAGCAGAAACAAGGCTGTGAGTTTGACCCAGATGAGCTACCGTAAAGATTTGACATTAAATCTTAGCAAGAGCTGAACGATCAACCTTTAGGTGGTCTGCACAGCTCCTTCTGAGATGGGACAATAAAAGGTCATAAAATCAAAGCTAAAAATTATGTGTGAACCACCATTCAGGTTAAAGACAATATTGACAAAAGCTAGCCTTTTGCTAAGGTAGAAAAGCAAACTCAACCAAACGTCCATCTACGGTGTAGGCCTCGGGATGATATTAGGTCAGTCCTGCTTGATCTTTTCATTTCCTAAGCTCTGCAATGTATAGTCAGAAGATGTTGGTGATCGCAGCAAACCGAAATAAAATCAGTCGACTAAGGGCTACAATCGCACAAAAAATTGAATTTACATAATTGCCTGATGTCACTGAAAGAATTTGGGCAAATTTTTGAATGAATAAATTAAAAGTAGGGTTGTACCATTAATCATAAATCCTGATATGGCTACTAACTTCTTGTCCGAAATAATTACCTGTCTGCACAAACAACCTATCAAAATTAACAACCAGTCTCGCGATAGTTAAATTGAAGAAATTGTGACAGAAGAATACATTACTGCGTATACAGTAGAATACTTCTCAAAAGTCAATTCATTAGTAACACTAGTAATAATTAATAAATAGTAATAAAATAATATAAATTAATAAAAATTGAATTTGGGCTAAAAAAAAAAGGAATGTAAGGCAACAGTCAAAAATGAACTGCAATTCAGCTCAAATAATACACAATTTTAAAAAAAATATGCTTTCATTTCTCACGACTCATAAATATATTAGAAATTGCATGATGTTTGTCCAGATATCTGTTTTTTCTGACAGGCAGATGAGCAGGTGAGACAACCAGAGTAGAATAATAACTTCGATTTGTTCACTCATTTCAGTCACACTGCGTTTTGCAACTGGCATGCAGAAGCGCCTGCTTGGCCAATTTGTTGTCTTTTCAGGCAATGCAAAATAAAAATGATTACTTAAAAAAAATGTGGGGGAGAAATACTTAGAACTTGGTACACTTCGTTATCATGGTTTGCATACAGCCCGCACGGTTTGGAGAATCTATTGGGAAAGAGGCCTACTAAAATTTGCAACATCACAGAAACATAAATTACATTTATTGTAGCATTAGCATGACAACTGCTCTCAAGGCTTTACTGTGTAGCTTATATATAGATATAACGTAAAAAAATGCACACATTTGTTTCCATGTGATCACTCCTTTGGAGTCCCATGCTCATTTTTGATGACAATCAATTTATTGTTACTCTATGAAGGACTAATCAGCATATTAGGAATGATGGTGCTGAAGGATCATGTGACACATCGAAGACTGAAGTAATGACAATAAATTACAGGAATAAAAATAATTACATTTTTTAAAACATATTAGATCAGGAAAAAAAAAACGTATTTGAATCTGTTAATAAGGTAACTGAATTTTTATTTAGTAATGTACAGTAGATTATCTAATTTTTTTTCATGTGTTATGTCTTGTACCTTTTTGAAAAACTATGTTTGACTACAGTTTAGCTACCTTTCAATTCTGAGGAGTTTATAGACCTGGCAAGGAGTTACAGTACAGTAGCACAAGCAACACTGATTGCGTGTACCAGTAGTGAAATGCTGGGACATTAACTCATATTTAATAAACACCCAGATGACAAGGAAATTCACACTGAGTCTTTTGCACGGTCAGTGCACCTTTCAAGCAGAAATGGTTGTTGCTTACAAAAAGTCCCTCTTTTGACTTGCTCACTCTCTCTGGCACACGCACACAACGGTAATAAAGCAAGTGAGAGAATAAATTGTTGCAAGAGAGATAACAGATCAAGTCAGTCCTGAAGGCTTGACACAGCAAGGGGAACATGTTTGTCCTTATTTACAGCCACCCTCAAGCAGGTCAAGTGCTGAAATCAACTCCTGAGCTGTGATGAGCGTTATCCTGGCTGCGCAGAGCTCTTGCTCTTTCTCTCGATTGTCTCACTCTCCAAGCTTGTCTCAATCTCCCTCATCTATAGTTTCCATCTCCTTTTGCCTGGCCTCTCAGTTTGTAACACACATTTCCTCTCTACCAACCTATTCCCCTTTCTTCTGCCACTCTCAGTTTTGACCCCCAATTTTTCTTCGCTCTTGTGTTCTACCTGCATCACTTTCCAGTCTCTCTCTCTCTCGCCAATCATGACTTTCTCTAACACAACACTCCTCAAAATGGTACACTTTCATATGTAATAAATTATAAAAAATAGAAAAAATTATATATATAGTATTAGATAGACTATATTAGGTATATAATATGAGCATATATACACATACACACACACACACACTAGGTGGTACTTGGATGCTCTGACTCAGTCGAAGGTGGTACTTGGCCTGAAAAGTCCGAGAACCACTGCTTTTACACATCAGCCAATATCTTTTGCAGCCTGTCCACCTTATTTCATTCGGGCTGATGGTGCATCTTGTTTTACCTGGCAAGGGTACTGAGTGATCTTATCTGGGAAATATGTTTAAGGCCGCTGTGGCGGTTTTCATGCAGGACTGACCTGAGTTCAGCAAGGTCTCGCTGTGGTTGCAGCATGTTTGCTTTATATTTGATGAATGTTCACAGACCCATAGCAAAGCTGCTCTGCGTTCACACATGGTTGCGAGGTCAGAGGAGTCTAAATATAATTTGAGCGCTAATAAGACACAAATGAGCGACTTTTTAGCAGAATTTTTTTTGTATTTTTTTTATTTTAACAACACAATCCACCACCGAAATATTTAGTGGTGTAATTTAGCTTATTCACAATTTTTTAAATGTTTTTTTGAAATAAGTCACCAAGACTGCATTTATTTGATATATTTAAAAACAATCTGCTTTTGCAGTTTAGTTCCAGATTGGATTTTGAAGGAAAGGTTTTTTTTTTTCTTTTATTTTGAGCTTTGCACTCTGAATGTCAGAATATTTTTTACAAGGTTTCCAGGCTGTCATTTAGGGATAGACTGAAAAATTACGACAAAATTGCTATCTGTTTTTTTTTTTTTTTTTTTTTTTTTTTTTTTGAATGTCTGGAAGCACTCTTTTGCTTGAAAAAAAAAGTCTTGCACAGTCCCCCCAGTGAGTCGCTGTTCTAAATGCAACCTGCATTCACAAGTCCTTGTGGTCTTTTAATCAATGTACATGTACTCTAAATGCATGATAATTTTCCTCCGTCAACAGTTTTCTGACAGTCTGACACACGACCTATAAAATGCAGCGAATGCTGGCATCCGTAGGCCGTCTAGTAATGAACGTGTCCAGAAATTTTTTTACCACTTAATTACCAGTCACGAAAGACCGGAGGATGTGCTATTGCCAATGAACCTGTTTTTTGGGCTTGCTTAGCACAGACGTGTACAGATTGCAGAGTGAAACTCACTAATGATAATTTACGATGGCAAAGGGGATTTTTGTCCAGCAATGAAGGCTCAAGAGAATAGAAGACTACTCAACCCTTTATTTCTCCCTGTATAAAAGTCTTAGTACATAATATATGATATATATCTTATTATATATATATATATATATATATATTATATATATATATATATATATATATATATATCTTATATATATATATATAAATCTAAAGCGGTCTCAAAAATCTAATTGAGGTCCTTAAAATTGTAAATGTTATGATGGTAAATTAAATGATAAACTGTGACCTTTCATTTCATAGGTCAAGCAATTAAATAAATTAAACAGGAAGATCAATATTGACCTGCTCCTGTCAAGCGCCTTTTCCGTATTGGAGTGGTGGTCACTTTAGCCCCAAGGGCATCCAGCCTCATTCTCATTTTCCACTATTTATCGCGCAGACAGCACATATTTCCCATAAGTGATAAGATTCTATTAATGTCAATCCCTTAAAAAGGATGGATTCGCTAATCTCAACACTCTACAAGTTTGGCAGTCCTTAAGACAATGTTTGAGTAGTTGCTATCTTGACACACTGGTACCATGTAAGGTTTGTTGAAAAAATATGTGTAGTGGTCATAAGTACACAAAAAAATAAAAATTCTGTCAAACATTTTATTTAATCCTCATGTCTTTCCAAACCTGCTCAGACTCTTTATCCTTGTGTATAGGAGGTGATACTACATACAATTGCCAGTCTATTGAGTCCAAGGTTTTCTTTGATTTAAACTATAGAAATTAGTCATCTTTTGTGTTTATACAGGGCTTTGGATCAACATGAAGGTGACGTAACTGATGACAGAATTTTTTATGTTTGGCTGAAGCTTATGTCATACAACAAACACAACCATTTATCAGAGAGATCTTTTCGCACTCCAGGTTGCCACACGAGCCTAATACACAACATTGTTATAGCTTGTAAGAATAGAGAACATACACGACGAATTAGTTTCCAACACGGTACACAAAACCAGCAGCATTACCTCCATTCCCTCATCAAGACAGCAAGAATCATCACAAGTAATAGCTTCAAGTTATTAAAGGCTCTGTTTGATAAGACTTAGCCAGTCCTTAGGCCACGTCCTCCCTCAAAACAAAAACACTATCTTCAACACAAAAAGTGCATCAAAACACACAAGTAGGGCCATTACAACCCAATATGATCACCCGAATTGTTGATGCCAATAAAAATAACTAGAATAAACTAAAATTATCCCCAGATAGAAATTTGTTACCCCGCCCCTTCTCACGGGGAAAGTGCCCAAACCACATTGCATCCCACAACTAGTTGCCCGGACAAACATGCCTCACAAACGTTGCCCAGTAATCATAACATCCGACACACGCATGTTTTGATCTATAAAACAATGGATAATTCTAAAATACTATGTACCTTGCTCAATGGGAATGCCGATGGTTTTGGCAAATAACAGTGTTTTGGGTGTTTGAAATGTATGCACAACCCACTGTTAAGGAAACTTCCACCTCAAAGAGACTATCAACCTCAAACCCTCAAAAAAAACATCTATGGGAAAATTTGTTATTCTCATCCCTCTCCAAAAACTCTTTAAAAAACTCCTAGAAGGTTATGTATGGTATGTGTCCCCATTTTTTCATAGACTTCAGTCATCGACAGCTGTATCTGCGTGAGCAGGTATGTAGTATCGTCTAATCCTCAAACAAACTACTGGACCAAAATGACAGTTGTGACAACTGATGTGTTGCCATCCCTGTGAGTATCCACCCCTGCATTCACCACTAGAGTCATGTCTTTCTGCTTCACACAACACACCGGAAACACTGTCACTCCAGCTGTATCTCACCACCAACCAGAAAAAATAAACAGGCGATATGTGACTTAAGACTCAAAAAAGAACTTTTACACGATCGAAAGTTTGGTCCGCATACCAAACCATGGCATCTCTGATCGCAGCCAGGGGGGTCAATGGTCCAGTATGACGATGATAGATAGATAGACGGAGGCTGTTAGATATGATAGATAGAATGACAGAACAAAACAGATCGACAGAATGAGAGAAAAGAATGGGATCTAGAAGGATGAGAAAGTCCAGTAAAACGACAGAACAACAGTACATAGAATGACAGATCGATAAAAGCATGCATAGAATAAAACAACTGATAGAATGAAAAAATGACAATAGATAAAATGACAGAACGATGGATGGATGGATGGATGGATAGATGGATGGATGGATGGATGGATGGATGGATAGATGGATAGATAGATAGATAGATATCTAGATAGATAGATGATATAGATAGCTAGATCGATAGAGTAGATAGAAATAAAATAACTGATAAAACCATAGATAAAATGACAGAGACACAGAGATAGGAACGACAGACAGACAGCAGACAGACAGACTATGATCTTCCATGTCCATAGCAGGAAATTATTACACACTGTACCCACAATGAAACATTTTGGACAGGTTAAAAATACACGAGCCATCGATGAAGTTCCTAGGCTGATTATCAAGTTGAGATCTCATTTAGCTGGACTGGCTACAGCGTCCGCAAGGACACACAGAAGTAATAAGGGCAGCTGACATGCTGACCTTTTCTATTAAAAGAGACTGGCTGTTTAATACTCGTCTGCCTCCACATCTCATTAGCCAAGCTCAGCACCTTGCTCTGTGACTGAACCCGGCAACTTCAGCCGCCACTCGTTAATTATTGTTCTTCTGCCCCATTACACCTTCCTAGATCTCGTTTCTTGGGTGTGCGCATACACATGAGTTGCATATGTATAACAACATCTGGTGTGTGTCTCTCTTTCTCACACATATGCTCAACAAAATGCTTGAGTGTGTATCAGTGATTATACAGGCTTATGTTGGTTTCTTGTGCCACCTTGGCAGAAAAATGGAGGGAATTTATTTATGTATATATGCAAAGAAATGCAAATGTGCAAACATACATATAAGGACACATAAATCAGAAAATTCACACTATTCCAGAAAACAATAAATATTTCAGTAATATGTTTAAATATAATTATCACAAAAACATTCTTACTATTATACGGAAGAAGGCATTACACCTGACTTTTATATCATCTCAACAAATATGCTATTTCTAATAAATGCTGTTCTTTGGACATTTCTATATTATTCAAAAGAATCTTAAAAAAAAAAAAATACAATTCAACATTGATTATACAATAAGCACCAAAAATAATATTAGAATGAATCTCTGAAAGATCATGTGACACTAAAGGACTTGAGTAATGGTGGCTTGGTCATCAATTACCTTTTAAAACCTACTAAAACAGAAAACATTGATTTTAAAATGTAATAATATTTCACAATATTACAGTTTCTACTGTATTTTTGATCAAATAAATGCATCCCCCGCATTTGTTGAGCACATTAGACGTCTAAAGCAGAATAAAAAATATTTAAAAATCTCTTACTGGCCCCAAACTTTTTGTAGTTTACATGTATAGTGTATATTGTTTTCATCTCACATCTCAAAATACCAAGAAATAAATTGATGATATGACGCTTTTAGATGCATCTCAATTCTATTTCTAACACACAGTCTTGCCTTTTATCGGGTGGCATTGGGCAGTTTAACTTCCCGTCACGGCAGAAAAAGTTTAATCCCAATAAATCTGAGTGTTAAAATGACATGGCATGGCATTTAAAGTTTTTCTTTTATTGTGTTTTTTTTTTTATGCCGTTTTTTGCTATAAAATGAAAAAGACTGTTCCTTTGAAATCCACACTCTACAGAATCTTTCTCAGGGGGCGACAGACAAGCATCATAAGCACTAGGGAAATCCATCATTCCTGACCACTTCCCCCAGTCCCACAAGGTCACTCCGTTGAAACCGGCAGTCCTGACGCTGGCTCTGTCACCTCCAATGCAATCAGAACCTCCCCACAGCGGCACACGGCCTCACAGGTTTCAAGGAAATTATATGTATGAGTCGCAGACAGCGATCACTTTTCCACTGGGTACTACTGACAACCCAGAAACAATGCCACCAACACGCAGACAGGCCGACTCCGATCATTGTTTGTTTGAGGATTTTCTAAGATGGGCCGTTTTGGGTATTGAGAAGAGATGTCACCAAATGACCTAACAAATGATGAAGGAGGGAAGGAAAAAATTGGGTCAAAGCAAACATTTCCCATTTCCACTGCAGTATGCATGTGTGTTTTTGGTTATAGGGCTACTAGTTGTTAAAATACACTTCCCAGCAGAGCTTGACAATGCGAGCATTTCAAATGTATTTGTGACTAAAATATATGTTCACGAACTGGAAAACATATTAAGGAGAATGTGTGTGAGAAAAAGTAGGTCCCCGGTGGGTCATTTAAAAGCCTTACATATCTTAAATGGTATGACAAACGTCTTAATTAAGAGGTCCTAAACTTAAGGTTGATATGGCTACATTTAAGTGATATGGCTCATGGCTCGCAAAATCGCTAGCCCGACGTTCAGGTGTCCTAACACTTTATCTTAACCCGTCAGATTTTCCTACCAGGGTTTACTGCGGATGCACACATCAATATCGCTGTCCTTTTTATCGTGCTAAACAGATGATTTTTAATGTATCTGCATTACTGTAAGGGTAGGTAGGTTAAACTTTACAATCTAATTGGTAGAAAAAAAATATTTATTGTTGGTTTTCCTGTAGCTGTATCCCTTCTAGCTACAAAACCGCGAATAATAACATATAATTACTTTATTTGCATTACTGTAAGGGTAGGTTTAGGGTTTTTTTGTGGTAGCTGTAGACATTAATAAACCATAACTTTTAAAGTAGCATTTTTCGTTGTCGAATTGTACTCCCCACTGTTTTAATGGGAGGTAGCAAAATCTGATAGGTTAAGACAAATCGACAGAACACCGGCGTATTGTGTTTCTCTAGTCGGGCTACCGAAAAATGTATCACGGCCCTGCCCGACGGGCTATCTTGAAATAGTGAATAGTGTAAAATTCCTAACTTGATTCGCGTTGTCCACTTGCTTGGTAGGGGTGAAACGGACTGTAGTTTATCGGTTGCACTTGTTTCTAAGTCTTGCCGATTTTAAACATTCAAGAGTTTTAAACCATTTGCACGCATTCAAAGCTTGCACGCTATCATTCAAAACGTGCACAGAAAGAAACGTTTCAGGACAATTGTGCGTGCACAGAATTGATTCCTTCATTTAACGTATCCGTGCTTTCTGAATGAACACATAAACATCAACATTATCTCTAATATAATTGTCTCTGCAAGTGTTCTCATAAAACACAGTCGGGTTATGTCTTAAGTGAACGGTATTACACATTCTTAAAAATAAAGGTGCTTTCAAAAGGTTCTACCAAAAATCCAAGCGATGTCCATAGAAGAACCATTTTTGGTTCCATAATGAAACATTCAGTCAAGGGTTCTTTAAAGAACCATCTCTGTTTATACATTTTTATAATCTGAAGAACCTTCTTTTCGCCACAAAGAACCTTTTGTGAAGCAGAAAGGTTCTTCAGATGTTGAAGGTTCTTTATGGAACCATTTAGACAAAAATGGTCTTCTATGGCATCATGAAGCAGCACCTTTATTTTTTAAGAGTGCAGTGGAGACAGTAAATCTCCTGTGCATTATTATAGTTGGATCCTGTGCATTCAGTCTTAAAGGCGGGCAGCAGCCTTTAAATACCTGGTGTTCCAGTAGTGCCAACTGGCTGTCAGCTAATTGACATTTGCGTCTTCATTCCACAAAGCTAAATTATGGACTATTCTGGAAACAATGTTAAAATACAAACTTAAACACTGATTCTAGTACTGTCCTCTTTTGGAAGGCCAAACCAAAGTAGTTTTGCTTCACAACAAAACACACTGGGGGTTACTGCACAACATGGCAGCGGTTGGCAACAGAGAGAAAAAAAGGAAAGCCTTCTTTCTTTACGTGATACATTTGGGCGGCACTATGCACAAAATTTCCACATAGTGACGCAGAGATGTGGGGGTGTGTTAGAACAGCCGTTTTAAGGGGGTTGGTTGACTCTTAACTTTTAGAAAGAAATATCTCTTTGGATTTGAGACTTAAGTTTCTTGCAACTTTACAGATCTTCCTTTAGGCACCAAGAGCTTGTAACACAAAGAGAATGGAAAAATTAAAATCGGCATCAGATGCCCCCTTTAATGAAATATAAATGTGTACGTTTCTACACTTTGCGTATTTCAAAGACTTTAAAAATTAACAATAAATGAATGCCATGCATTTAGGCATTGACTGTTTATCAAATGTTTATTGTATGTTTTTGATGGGTTGATAAAGAGCACATATGTGACTCCAGGACACAAAACCAGTCATAAGGGTCAATTTTTCAAAAGCTGAAACGTTTGCAGTTAAAATAAGCTTTCCATTGGTGTATGGTTTGTTAGGATAGGATAATATTTGGCAGAGAGTACAAATATTTGAATAGCTGGGAATCTGAGGGTGCAAAAAATCCCAATAACTGAGAAAATCAGCCTTTAAAGTTGTCCAAATAAAGGTACTTAGCAATGCAATATTACTAATCAAAAAATTAGGTTTAATATATTTACAGTAGGGAATTTTTACAAAATATCTTCATGGGAAACATGATCTTTACTTAATATCCTACATGATTTTGGCATAAAATAACAAACCAATCATTTTGACCCATACAAAGGTATTTTTGGCTATTGCTAAAAATTTTTTAGGTTTTGTGGACCAGGGTCACATATTTCATACTCCATCATTTGTTGAAGGAGAGCAGCTCAAGTAGCAAAGACTTTTTTCAAAAATAAATGTTTCGTGCTTGTTTATAAGTTAAGGTCCAGCATTGCATAGAAATTATTTTAAAATATTAATTGTATGTATTTAAAAAACATTTAAAATCGTAAGTAATTTCATAATTAATAAATAAATAGTTGAAGGACAAAATATTAAAAAAAGTGTAAAATAGGTTAAAAAAGTGTACTTTTTGTATTAAAATTAACCGACCCATTTTACCTGTAAACGTCTCGTATACCGCTTGAGGAAAAACACATATTCTTAGTTATTTATGCGCACCTAAATGTTTTCAAAAATAGGAGAACACATGCTTCTTTGGGAAAAATATAAATGTAAGCATACAAACCCTATCCAGAGGAAAAAAGTTATTTTCTGATGTTCAATTATAGCTCAGGGGAGTTAATGCAGACAGCATATTCCCATTGAAAAAAAACTCTTTAAACCAACCTAAGCTAGTTTATTGGAATTAGCTTGTCTCCCAGCCTGGAAAAGTTGGTATATTTGGCCTGGTTGGTGTAAAGGGTTTTGGAAACTTTACCGGTGGTCAGAAACTGGGAAACCCAGCTTAAACAAGCTAAACCATATTAAAAAACACGGGTAAGCTGGCTTAAAAAAACAAAAAAAAAAAAAAAAAAAAAAACAAAAAAACAGATTTTTCCCAACAAGGTGTTAGATTAGGGTATTTTTGATAGAAGAAAAAATCTGAGAAGCAGAACTTGAGTTAAAAGTGTTCCTTTTAATGGAGGAAACAACTGAGATATTAAAAGGAAATCATATGCTAATCTTAGAGGCATATGTATGCAATCCAGCAGAAGCAGCCCTACTGTGAGGTTAGACTTGACTGGATTCCTTAATGTTTTAAATGAGTGCTAAATGGTATATCTTTAAAATATAGGCTAGCTCAGAACCCTGGGGTGTAGCCATAGCGTTTTGAAAATCTAAGCACACCTCCTACCAAAGCGCAGCAGCAGTCATGATGGCTGAAAACAATAATTAAAGAACAGACTACTGTATGAGGAGTGACTCTCAGCATGGCTAACTAGCTAAGATGCTGACACTAGTCGACCATCATGGCCTGTTTGATTAAAACTAGTTGCCCAAAGAATTCCCAGCTTATGCTAGTTAATAATAAAATGGTCTGAAACTACACACAGCACACCAGCTTCCCTTGAGGACTGTAGCAATGTGTTTTCAGTCGTTGAGGGAAGTCAAAAGCAATAACAATCAATTTGTCATTTACACTTTTCAAACCAACCCCAATGACAGCAGATGATCAGCAAAACCTCATTTTAATTTATCGAGGTAAAAAGTGTGTCTAATACAGCTAATGTATTCCATAAAGGCTTCTCTTCCTGTGCTCTAAGAATGTAAATTACATTTCCACACTGTAATATGAAGCCACTGGCAATGGCCTGAGGCACATTAAAACATGTGATCTGCCACCGTGTGCCCTGGCTAACAATGCGTCAGTCTACATAACCTGCTTCCATCAAAACCACCTCATGTGGACACCACACATCTGCTCCTCTCACTCTAATAGCCTTGATGGAACCCCTATAGGTTCCTTTAAGAAGTGAAGGAAATTACACTGGATCTCAGAGCCATATAGAGCAATTTTACCCTGGCTATCTTTGTGGCTATAACAGCCAATAATGTCACCTAAAATGTGGACATGTGATTGAATTTATCACTATCATGAGGCATACATGTAATTTTGTCTGAAAACAGATACTAGATCCAAAATTCCAATTGGGCAAATTTCAGAATTAAAAAAAAAATAACACTTTCAGTTAATATACCTATCATTCATCCATTAATAAATTACATATAATAAAATAATAAAACCATAAAAATAGTGAATACAAGTAAAAAAAATAAAAATTATCAATATATCATAGAAAATTATATATAATAATGCATAACATATTATATATTACATTTTCTAGAGCAAAACATGAAATGTATAAATAATATATAAAATGTGTATGTGTGTGTTATTAATGCTATAAATATTATATTTAATTAAATAATACAAATAAAATAAAGAGGGGGAAAATTTATATCTATCTATCCATCATCCACTCATCCATCAGTTATAAAATAATTACATGGATATATGGGTGGATGATGCTTTTCTAGAAAAGTTCCAGAATTTCTTTACACTTTTAATTCTACTTCTTTACATTCAAATTCAAATTGCAATTCTGCATCCTGTTTTGCTTCAAATGCAACTCAAAAGCCAAATTAGTTTATAGATCCAGGTTAAAAAAAAGAGCAGGTGTTGCTCACATAGTGTTTGAAATAAAGAAGGATGGCTTCATAGTATGTGCTAGATATGGGCTTTGACACTTCAGACCTGCAGGATTCTCAGCTGACCAGAACAGATGTGGAACATCCCACCCCATCAGCAAGAGCGCTTCTTCATCTGAGCCATGCCACAAAGACAGATCACATGTCAGGACAGCCCTTCGCAGGTCCTGCAGCCACGGAGCCGTCCTTGACCAGGCATGCCATGGCAGTGTAAGAAAATCTCTTATCATGTTCCAAAATGTAGAGGCACAGTCGTAATCAGGCTAAGTGCCATGCTGAGGCGCGTGAACCCTGCTAAAATGCCATTCCAGGCATCCATAAAACACTTTATGGAAAATAAAGACCAATCTCACTACCAAGTATCGATCGTAAATTATTATAACATTTGCAGGCAGTCAGCAGAGAGATGTTAACCACTAGAAGTTATCAAAAGGGTGTGGTGTTTCTGTTCTGCTTGGACATGTTCGCATGTCTTGTAAAGCAGCTGGCGGCATTGGTTCCAATCTTCGGATTGGATTACATGTTTATCTTCATATTACAGTTACAGCTACGTGCAATCAGTTTAAAGGAACAGTTCCCCCAAAAATACAATTCTGACATCATTTATTCATCCATATGTTGTTTCAAATGAGTATGACTTTCTTTCTTCCTTGGTGAAAAATGATGAGAGGATTAAACTATCCTCTTAAGTCAACAAAAATGAAACTGTATTAAAGCAAAGAAGAAATGGATAGCAGTAGGCCTATGTATACATTGTAGGTAAAAGCAAACAAAGAAACGTTAAACCTAGATTTCAGCTTGGTTAAATATTTATGATTCCTCTGGCATCAAAAAGCACTCATCCTAAAAGCTTTTCTTGTAACAATATGTTCTCTGGAAACAGCCTTTTGGATTACAGGACGGCACGCTTTAAACAAGACAGTTAATACATTATCTTACAATCAATTTTCAAAAAACATTAAGCACCAAATTTTGGATTTCTGCATTAAATTGATCAAAAGTGACAGCAGAGACATTTATAAAGTTACAAAATATTTTTTTTAAAGTATTTAAAAAGTATTTAAAAACTGTATCATAGTTTCCACACAAAAAAATCTTAAGCAGTACAACAGTTTTCAACATTGAGAATAATAAGAAATGTTTCTTGAGCACTAACTCAGCATTTTAGAATGATTTCTGAAGAATCATGTGAAACTAAAGACTGTAGTAATCATGCTGAAAATTCAGCATTGCATGAAACAGATTTGGAGAATTTTTTCACTTGCTCACTAATGGATCCTCTGCAGTGAATGGGTGCCATCAGAATGAGAGTCCAAACATCTGATAAACCCATCACAATAATCCACAAGAAATCTACACAATACCAGTCTAATTAAGGTCTTGTGAAGCAAAATAAATAAATCTAAAACTGTTTTCACTTGTAAATGGGGCTTGATGTGCATATTTCTCTCTTTATTCAGACAAAACAACTGCTTATTAATGCTATTACTGCTATTAATTTTTTTTTTCTATAACTAACCATACTAAATGAATGTGTCATATTGAAGGTTTTGTTGGTATATGAAAGCGAACAGAGGAAACTCATTCAAGCTTGATCACATTTCACTTTTCAGTTACAAACCACCAAGGGAGGTGATGTCACCAATATCATGCACTAAAATACTGTCATTTAACTACATTATCTGCACTCTACAGAAAACAGGTTTGCAGTTGACATGAAGCAGTGAAGCAGGAAAAGACTGTGACATTAAAATTTTATGTATTGTATATAAAATCTGTATATATTGAACACAAATGTGCATGCTATACTGCATACAGAAGTAAAAGCGAAGAGAATAGAATGGATGATGAAAAAAACTCTGTTTTACTTCAACTATGCTTGAACACCACATACAAAGCTATGCAACAAAAATGCTTGTATTCACAGCCATTCTACTGGCCTGCCTCGTTTCGTTCTGCTGAAGCACATAAGCGCTTTTGTCTGTATTCCCACGGGATCACATCCTCTAGGCTCTACCGCTGCAGTCAGAGGTAAAAAAACGCTTCTGCTGTGGCAACACATGCAGAGGATTTATCAGACAGGTGATACTAATGCGTTATGGGTATTCATATTTCCAGACAATAACTCAAGGGACTGTTTATTATTAGATCAAAAACTATAGGCAACCGAATTAGGGGGAAGATCTTCTAACAAAGTTTGCTGAAACACGCCCAAACCACAAAAGATGATGGCTTCATTCCCAGATGCAAAGTGAGGTAACTTTACCGTAAAACAACTTTCGCAAAGTGGCGGGATACAAACTGTGGCCACGGACCGTTGGGTGTGGTGGTGAATAATTTGATGGTTTTAACAAGAATGACAGTAGCAACGACAAGCAAGCAGAGAATCAGTAGGCTGTCAGTATAACAGACTAATTAATGGAACTGATTACACAGCTTGAATGCAACAGCATTCACAAATGTGTTCAAAGACTGACATTAAAATATGCATTACACATGCAATGTATAATTTCTGCCTTTAAAAAAAAACAAAACAAAATGTTAAACCTTTCAACAAAATTAAATGCCGAATTAATTAAATTGTCAAAAGGTAATCAAAAGAGATTAATAAAAGCGCATCACAATGACAATTAAATTTGCATCATGACAATAAATGGGTTTATTTTTATTTTTTTTATATCAGTTTTCATGTTTTTGTTAAAATGTTCATACATACGTAAATTAATATATAACATTCGAATATTGGTTTAATTTTACATTTCATCACAAAATCAAATGTCATAATTTAGTTTCAATTAAATTACATGTCATTTTGGTCACAGTAAAATTGGACAAAAATGAATGAATATGACAAGATATAATATTATTAAATTATTATACATTCTAAATGAGCTAAAACACTACTGTAATTAAACTGTTCAGTGTTGTTTTAGTATATATTGTAGTTTTTTTTTATATTTTGAAAAAAGACTTATAAATAATGTAATTTATTGTGTTTTTGTCATTTTAATTAGTTTCTTTTGTTTAATGTCTATATATTTATTCATTAATTATTGTAGTTTGTGCTATTTGTTACATCAACATGAGAAATGTTGCTGTCAACTAGCTGAAAAAAATATTTTAGGTTTTTCTATTTTTTATTTTTATATAAAATTTCAGTTAATATTTTAAGTAATGAAAATGATTTTTTTAAGGTTTTAGTATTTTATATATATGTACATGTATATATTTATATTGTATATAAATTATGTAATATACAAATATAAATTTTTTCTTAAATATTCTACATGCATGTGTGTGTAATTATATATACATAATAAATATACATAGTACACACACATATATTATGTAAAAAAACGTTTATTTTGGATTTGATTAATATATGTGGAAACAAAAACTTCATATTATATATATATATATACATACACTATAATATATATATATACTGTATTTATAGTAATTTTGAAATAGCAGTTTTGAAATAATGATTTTATTAAGGGACAAAAGCTGTCCAAACCTTCCTGGCACTAGGTGAAAAAGTAATTGCCCCCTAAATCTAATAACTGGTTGTACCAGCCTTTGCTGCAAAAACTGCAATCAAGCATTTGAGATAACTGGCAATGAGTCACTGTGGAGGAATTTTGGCCCACTCTTCTTTGCAGAATTGTTTTAGTTAAGCCACATTGGAGGGTTTTTGAGCATGAATGGACTGTTTAAGGTCATGCCACAGCATCTCAATTGGATTTAAGTCCAGACTTTGACTCGGCCACTCCAAAACCTTACTTTTGTTTTTCTTGACTCATTCAAAGGTGAACTTGCTGGTGTGTTTGGGATCATTGTCCTGCTGCATAACCCAAGTGCGCTAGAGCTTGAGGTCACAAACTGACGGCCCGGGACATTCTCCATCAGGATTTCCTGATAGAGTGCAGAATTCATGGCTTCCATAAATGATGGCAAGTCGTCCAGGTCCTGAAGCTGCAAAACAGCCCCAGACCATCACACTACCACCTGGATGTTGGACTGTTGGTAAAATGTTCTTTTTAGGAAAAGCTTTGCTGGTTTAAAAAAAAAGTCTTGGGGATAATCAAGATATTTTTTTGGCAATTGTGAGAAGAGCCTTTGTGTTCTTTTTGGTCAGCAATGGATTTTGCCATGGAACTCTCCCATGGAAGCCATTTTTGCCCAGTCTCTTTCTTATTGTTGAATCATGAACACTGACCTTAATTGTGGCTAGTGAGGCCTGCAGTTCTTTAGATGTTGTTCTGGGTTCTTTTATGACCTCCTGGATGAGTCGTTGTTGTGCTCTTGGAGTAATTTTGGTTGGCCGGCCATTCCAATTTTCTTCATTTGTGGATAATGCCTGTGCTTGTGGTTCGCTGGAGTCCCAAAGCCCTTAGAAAAGGCTTTATAACCCTTTCCAGACTGTTACACGTCAACTACTTTGTTTCTCATCTGTTCTTGAATTTCTTTAGAACGCAGTATGATGTGTTGCTCTTTAAGCATGCTTCACATTGTCAGACAGCTTCTATTTAAGTGATTTCTTGATTTATCAGGTCTGGCAGTAATCAGGCCTGGGTGTGGCTAGTGAAATTTAACTCAGCTTTCTAAAATAATGTGGTTAATCAAAGCTCTTTCATGATTTAACAGGAGGGGGCCATTAATTTTTTCACATAGGGCCAAGTAGGTTTTGGACAGCTTTTTCCCTTAGTAAATGAAATCATCGTTAAAAAACTGCATTCTGTATTAACTTGCATTATCTTTGTGTATTATAAAACTTTGTTTGATTATCTGAATCTTTTAAGTGTGACAAATAAATAATTAAAAATTCCATACAATTCAGCTTTAAAGTCTTTTAGATATTTTTTAAAGATCTTTCTGATCTAAAGCCAAAGATTTTTTTCTAAATCTATTTGTATTCTCAGCAACCTGTCCCGAAATAACCATTAATGTAATTTGTGCACTTTATTGAATGGCTTGGTTGGACAGGCTGTGCCAAGAACATAAAATGCAAATTCAAATCAAATAGCTTCAGAAAACAAAACCAGCCAAAAGGCATCATGATACACATAATGCATTTCTTGTACTGTTCTGGGCTTTGACGGGTCAAAAGGGCAACTACGAGGAGTCTGGATCCTCCATGTTCAGCTACCGGGCAACATTCCAACATTTATACCTATTGTTGCTAGGAGACATTCCCTCTAATGTTTACGGCTCGCCTCAATCAAACGGGAAGCTGGCAAATAGCGTGCAGCACAGCAAAGGTATCATCACTGTAACCTTTTGTGTTCTGAAATCTCACAACTACAAAAGAAGCATCCGGGGCGGGAAAAGAAAGGTTAATTTAATGCAGACGGAAGGAGATACGTCTGAAAAATGTCCTGCAGCAAAGACTTATTCCCACTGCATGTTTGCGGGACTTGTGTTTATTGGTTTTGTTAAGCTGGGAATGATTATAACATCTGAAAAGCCATTAAATCTTTCTGCCTTTTTAGATTTGGATTGTGGTGTGGAGAAGCCAATTCAATTCACTCGCCAATCGTCGCCTATGGACTTCTTTTCCCTGAGAGGCAGCTCTTCAGTCGCAGTCACAAAGCCAAAGAGCTTCGGTTGTTCGCTATGCTATTCTGTCTCTATCCTGCTTGTCAATCTGGGATTCTTTATTGTTAAATTCATGAAAATATTAGCAAACAAAGCGATCTGATTCTACAGTCCTACTTACATAACAAATCAATGGATTTGCACCAAGCAACCACCAAAGGTTTCCATCGATATAAGAATGTGAAACTGCTGTACAATAACAGCCATTCAGAACATATTTTTTTTTTCTTGTTTTATATGCAGCCTCAAACTTTAGTGAATGGTCTTGGGTTCGGTTCCCAGAAAAAGCAAGAGCTGGTAATATGTCTACTTTGAATATGAGTCTCTTTGGATAAATGTGTAGGCTAAATGCATATTGTAAATGTAAATATTTGATGTTTAATATTCAGGGAATCAGATTATCAACCAATGAGACTGCATAAAACAATCAACAAAATGTTGCACAAAAATCTGATTTAAGCAACATGAAAAAGATAACTTTAATTGTGTAAAGAGAGATGGTGTAAGAGAGTATGAAAGTATGTTTTAAAAACACTAATTAGCAAGTTTAAGTCAATTAGCAAGTTTAAATTCATGGTAAAAAAAAACATTCATTTATACATGGTAGAGTTATGGCATCAATGCTTTGATGAGATATGTAAATATTTGAACTAATTATGCAAACACGGCTTCCTAAACCATCTGTCAGTTTTGGGGAAATCAAGGTCACGTCGCAAAGGCATTGCACAGAAATTTAGAACAATATTCTGCCAATGCGATTGTTTTGTTTTGGCAAGGGTCTGTTGCGAAGTGCTTTCCGTCTGTATGCTAGGCATTCGTTTACTTCCAATCCAGAAAATAAACAACGAGAGTTGTCGCAGCACTTTTACATGCTTATGGGTAAACTCAATCAAATATAATACATGGCATTAACCACAAAAAAATGTACGTTTGGCAAATCACCTGCATTCAGGAAAAGTAATTTATTGCAAGAGCACAAGCCTTTCTACTGCATACAGCTGATTACGATGAAGGAAAACAACAATTAAACCTTTGTCTTTGTGCTGTTCCAAGAGGACAAATGACAGCAGACATTCATACCAGTTTGAAAACAAAGCAATTATAGAAATGTGTAGCGCCAGGTGTAGAATATTTCAAGAGAGCTTAGAAATGACCCCACTTCAAGACCTCAAGAACAACAGGTGTCTGTCAGTATCTGGGCAATCTGTTATTCGCCACTGACAATCTAACAGGTAATTTTTTCTCTTTTTTCTCAATTTACACATTCTATTTTTACTCTTTAAGGTAACATTTGAGTTAACAATCAATCTTTGGGTTTATTTGAGTACATACATTTGTGGCTGAGAGTGATTTGTTTCCTGTGACAGTACAAGGTGCAGAAGAACAGCATAAACAAATAAGAAAAATATAAGATGGATGCACAACATGATCTGAACCCGATTTCATAAATGTATCTTGAAATGACAAATGCAGAAACTGATTAAAGTTAAATCATAATGTTGAATGCATGGAGCATCTTCTCCAGTAGCTTATTAAACATCAATTTACAACATCTTACTCTACTAAAATTAATTACAAGAAAAACAATGCATAAAAATGAACACATTTAATCATGCTCCCTGACTCGTGCTATTCTACAAGAAACTTGCCAAATCACTCCAACTGAGAGCAGACAGCACAAAACAAATAAGAACAGATGGACAAACTCGAATGCATAATGGATTTCTGTGGACTGTGATAGACTTCAATGATATGGAAATAAAACAAACAATATACTGACTTCTAAAGCCAATTTCTGTTGTGTCTATTCAACTCTTGTGCCACAATAACATCTTTGAATTATCCTCATTTAAAGGATAGTCACCTCATATTTATTTATTTATTAGAAAACATGAATATTAATTGTGATTAGTTTGATTAATCAGCATATCATATAAATAATTCAAAGAAAACATTTAGAAACAAATAGTTTAACAATATTTATTTTTACATAAAGACTATCAACACTTAATCTACTGTATATTGTAGTTTATTCTGGCCAAGAACTGCCCACTTAGACAGCCTCATGATCAACATGTAAAATGACCAACTGTTGTTGACAAGGGTGTGCAGGGCAGATAAATCTAAAATCGATGCAGCCACAACAACAGACTGGCTTGCAACAAAGTGGTAAAACATTCAAAATAATGATCCACAAAAAACATAAAAGATAACAAGGAAATTAGAGCAAAATTTTAGTGAACCACACAGTCAGACCCTCCCTCAAGGACATAACAGAAGATACGGGATGTCTAAAACAAAACTCTTGAATAACTTTATGAGTTTCAATGCCATGAGCCTGCAACATCAGCAGCAATCTGGTAACATGTAAAAAATCTTTCCGAATGCCTTATAAAAAACGTGCATGCTTGATTCCCAGAAGTTCCCTTGTGGGCAGCCAATTGGAACGGGCAGATTTCACCAGATGTATTCATCTTTGCGTACAATATGCATCAGACAGTCCATAGGGAGGCTGTCAGAGGCTGAAGCTAAGAGGACCGCTTTGACAACGGATATCAAGTTTTTCATCAGCCATAATAGAGACAAACTATTTTACCAGATGTCCTTTCTATGAATGCATCTTTTAGCAATCTCAATAAACACATCCCTTGAGTATGCAACATTCTTTTCTTTGCTTCCATGTCAGAATGTTGGGCCTCGAGGCCAGACTGTTGGACCACAGGCATTTTATACTTGCCAGAACACAAAAACCACCAGAGAGAAAACTCTTATAAATGCTTTAACTATAGACATTTTATCTGTGTTATAGCCTTAGGCAATAAAAAAAACGGTCTGCTTGGTAATTTAGCAGAGTTGGGTGCATTAGCTCCATTTGATTCGTTTTTTCGACAGCCATTCCAACAGAGAAAAAGAGTAACAAACTTTTTATTTACAGCAACTCATGCCCATGATGTGACATGGGTGCCCTACATTACTGGCCAAAATGGACAACTAATGCACACAGAAAGCCAATCTGCTACATCAATTTCTTACCTCTTAATTTAATCTGCACATTTTAAATCTATATATCCACAGTGCAAACCAGAGAATTTTTTTCTTCTTTCTTTATTTAAAAAAACAAACAAAAAAAAATCCTAATATTTCTCTTTGAGAGGGCCATTTACAAACAAATAAATTATTTTACATCTTTTGGCAAATAATAAATTGCATTGGATAGTTGGATTTTTTTTTTTTTCCTTCTGTCTTCGTTTTTTCTTAATAACGGACAACTGGTACAACCAATCTATTTAAGAGGGACCACATCTTTTGGCATAAAAAAATAGTAGTTTTGGGGAAAATTGTGAAAAAAATATAAATATTCAATCAACCAGACTCAGTATATTGGGTCTTAATGGTTGTCTCTGTAACGCTCAGTTCAAATGCACACTGTAAGAATCAGTACTTCTTTAAAGTAGTTAATATAATTTGCTTGTAGATATTAATAACATTTTCAAGATCAAGGGATAGTTTCTGCATTATTGTCCCACCTTTTATGCTAACTGGTTATGGATTAGGCTGTCAGGATGTTATTTATAAGTAATGCAAAAGTCTAAGAGGGTGCCAACATTAATTATGATCTGACTAAATCCTAAACTGGTCTGTTTGAGTAAATGAGTTTACTCCGATATCGGGAACGAAATCCCTCGAGGGAACCTGGATCCGTTGGTGCACCAAAATCGTAACTGAATCGTTTGAAACGGTTCACGTCAACACTAAGCATTAATACCACAAATGTATTTGAACTGTCAGAGGGATTGAGGTCAGCCGGATGTTAAAAAAGTTACATTGAACAGTCTTAGTCAAGTCACGGTTTGGTGATTAATGCTTATTGTTGACCCGGGCGAACCGTTTCAAAGCCGGTTGATTCAGGTTCGATTGGGTGACTTCCATGGTTCAAGAAGATCCAGCATCAGTTACATTCAATCGACGCGCTGATTCGTTCGCGAACACGATAGCACTAAACTGCAGTGTTTGTGAACGCGCTCATAACAGCAAGGTCAACCCGGGAGAATGAAAATCTTAAGAAGTCATATGCTGAATCAAAGTCGTAGTTTGATATTAATATTTTTGGGACCAAAATGGTATTTTCGATGCTTCAAAAAATTCTAACGACCCTCTGATGGTCACATGGACTACTTTGAAGATGTTTTTAACAGGACAGGGGAAGAGAAGGTCAATTACATTTCTGGACGTGGACAGTATTCAACGGAACCGTGACATACATTCTCTGGACATGGAGGGACAGAAAGCTCTCGGACTAAATCTAAAATACCTTATACTGTGTTCCGAAGATGAACGGAGGTCTCACGGGTTTGGAACGACATGAGGGTGAGGTCATTATGACATAACTTTTTCATTTTTGGGTGAACTATCCCTTTAAGTCCAACGACGAATCAATGTGCCATCCTGTCTGATTTGTTTGTCGGACGACAGGTGATTGTGGATTTCGGCATTGTGATTGGTCAGATTGTGTGTCAATCAAGCTCTTTGTGAAGGGTCAATTGTCCTCAAGCCTCGCATGATAAAACCATATTGTGGCAGCTACCAGCAACATATGAGCATCTGCCATTTATGTTAACCTGTAACCAATATTGTGGAGATAAAAATTAAGTTTAAATGCAATGGGCATCACAACTTTTTTTTCTATACAATCACTCTTTTTTTTCCTCATGAAGAGCGAGAACATACTGACAAGAGGAATGAATATAAAACATTGTAATACAAGACTGTTCTCTCAGAATAGTAGCAAACATGGGGAAAAGGAGATCGGAAAAGTTCAGAGAAACAGAGAGGACAAAAGAGAGCTCAGATCAGAAAAAAAAAAAAAAACATGAACGCCCCTCAAAGTTTTAACATATACCGCAAAAAAACAACCCTAATCCTAAACTATACCAAATCGCATTATAAGACAACAGCTACTCAAGAGACACTTGTGAGCTTATGATTTCAGCCTGCTCAAATGACTCGCTTATGACATCATCCTGGTCAAAGACCGGCTTCTAGTCATGATCACTGAGTAAGGTCTGATTTAATAGACACCAGGTGGTGACATCACCCACTAAGGCTGATTTTCTTCGGGTTAATGACCTGCTTGATACATTAACCTACAAACGTCTATTTGGGATTAGTGTAGTTGTGCTTGCCAGTTGTCATGTATCTATCACGCACGCCTGATTCACCATGCCAGCTGGTTGGCATTGCGAGACTGTCGCTGGCCACTATCCATTACTGTAACTGAAAAGAGTGATTCAAAAGGTGTCACAGAGATAGTCTGGGAATAGTAAAATTACTCAGCTCTGTGAATTCTTACAGAACGCAATGTTGCTGTACAAACACCAGACTGAAATCATCTTTTCAAATGGGACTAGATTAGAAAACATCCTAATGATTATAACCCTCTCAAGCTCTAGCAGATGCATTAAGTAATCGTTTTCTGCTTTAGTAGGTCATGAGACGTGGCTTTGCTACTTTAACTTAAAACTCCTAATTGGCTGTCAGGACCCTTGTGTAGTGGGAAGATAAGCATTAATGATAGTGGCCCCAGGCTAATCGACACAAGCCTGGGCCTTCATGAGCACCATCATACCCTCCGGTGTAATATAACGAGGCAGGGTTTTCCACATATAGCCCCATATTATGTCCACTAAGATTACTAATGGACCACGCACATCTTAGTGCCATAAGCACTGACCACTTGTTGTGGCTGGATACTTGTGTTCTTGAGTGTCTTCCAGGTTAGCTTCTGGAAGACACTAGTTTTTGCACCATTACAAGTGACTGAACTCGTATCCTTGAAAACCAAACCTAATTTCAAAACTGTATTAAATCACATTCAATAACCAGCACAGGCATCCAGACACCAATTCAGATTTAAAACCTAGGTGAGCAACCTGAAAGGATGCAGGTTCAAGCCTTATCTCCAATATACCAGTTTTCTTAAATGCAGTTTGGTAATTAAACATCACGGCTGCTAACCGGAAGGTTGCAGGTTGGAATCCACAAATTATAACCATAACCGCAGGTTTAGAAATTACTTGAGCTTTATCACTTACCAATTGCATGCCACATATAATGCCAGCGTGCATCTACCACTGCAACAAGCCCATTTTGCCCTCCTTTGAGTCCGTGTTTCCACGTGGATCGCGGTAACTCCACCCAGATAACGCCGAGGCAACGGGTTTAAAGGGGTCTTTCTTCAACCCCAAAGGCGATAGACGCGAATCAAATACGCCCTTTCGATGAAAGCATCCCAAGCGAAGATATAGAGAGAAAACTGCATGTTTTTGTTAGAAAAGTAGAATTGCGCTCTAAATGCCAAGTCAAAGAGATACGAACAACACTCACCTACGGTTAGTGGAGAAATAACGGTAGCTCCAAATATCCGGCACTGAAAGACATGTCAGTGTGATCTTCCACTGGTCCGTGTCTCAGAAACAAAGCCACCCAGTGTTGTTTACGCTCTCATTGCTCCTCCCTCGCGAGAAAGAAAACCGAATTAACACATTTTAAACAGCAATGATTCGCTTTATTTCTCTGGAAGTCCGCCGTGCGCGTGTTTAACTGTCCAGCAGGAAATGCGCGAGAAGGACAATAATCCAAGAAGGCGCGTCCTGTAGAAACCTTTAAGTGCAGCTGAAACGGGTCCCTCAACTACTAGTGGCTATTGGTCCCTTCCAGCGTTAACTTGCATTGCCCGGGTGTAGAGGAGGACAAAGAAACGGTGGCATCTTGCACCATCTGACGCTCTCCAGATTGAATGAAGCGCACGCGGTGCTGCTCTCCGCGGGGATGCGACTCGGTTTGTTTCTCACGCAGCGGCTGGTGCTGATTGCTGTACAGAGCGCAGATGAGGACCTGGACGTCCCCTTCCCCAAAAAATGCGCGGATTGAGCTCGTCTGCTCCCTGTATCAGTGGGCGTGAGTGCAACACGATATGGAAATAATGACTGTGTGGTGTTGGGGGTCACTGTGCAAGATGCAGATATATAACGGGCTGTAATTGCTTCATGCGCCCATTTTCCAAATTCCAGGTCTGAATTTAAACGGCGCCAGTGTTCGAGGTCTGAATTTAAACGGCGCCCTAGGATTTCAAAGTCCTATCGTATTTTTGGCTGCTTATATTTCGCGATAACGAACTGACTGTATTATCCTGCGTATTAGCCTACACAACAACAAAAATAATAATAGTATCCTAATAATAATAAAATAGGTAAACATACAAACAAAAAAAAAAAAAAAAAAAAATTTAAATAACTATAATTAGCAGAGGCGAACCAAGAAGAAGTGGATGCCCCCAGACAAAATTAAAAGATGAGGCCCTTCTAAAAGATTATTTTATATATAATATACAGTCTTCATCTTTACGGCAGAAGATACAATACTGTATAATCTTGAAGATACAGTACAATCTCCATAGTTACAGTAACAATTTATTCTGAAGCAATATTTTCATCAGTGTTCTATCAGCTTTTCAGAATCAGAATTAGCTTTATTCGCCAGGTGTGCGCAAACACACAAGGAATTTTTTTTTTAAGGTGCTCCTGTTTACATACATACATACATACATGCATACATACAAATCTGACATGAGAACAGAAAAAAATAGAAAAATAAAATAAAAATAAAATAAAATAAAATTAGTAAGACTTAGCAATAAATAATGTGAATGAATCTGGAACAGTGGATGAGTATTTACAGATTTGTGCATTTTTACTCTCTATGAACTGTAAAAATTATAAATAAAGAGATATGCATATGCATTTACATAATACTTGACAAAGGCAATAATTAAAGATGTAAAATTATTTACGGAATGATTTAGAATGATTTTACATACTCAAATCTGCATATTTTTATTTACCTTACAAAAGGCCCTATTTTTTTACGAATGCATAAATAAGTTTTGATATATTAAACATCAAAACGTTGAATTACTGATATTTTGAAAATTATTTAAATAATAAAAGATACTTTAAATGTGAAATTAAAACCGCTAGTAGGCGGCAGCAAGTCACTGTTTATAAGTGAATAATTGCGACTGAACTGAATCATTTAAATGCTTGATTCATTTAGGAACGAAACACCGTCGTGTTGCTCAAAGACGCAAAATAGCCCTGTGGCCACTGATCTCTATTATAGATCAGTGGCTGTGGATTTGTTCGGAATTATTTATATTGTCGAAATAGTGCAAACACAGGCAATAGCCTATGGGTCTCTTAATTAACTTCTAGTTTATTGAACTGTTGTAAAAAAAAAAAAGAAAAAAGAAAAAGAAAGAGAAAGAAAAAAAAAAAGAAAAAAGAAAAAATCATTTTTGGAGAAAAAAACGGACTCTTCGTGTGAAATTGATTAACTATATGAACGTAGGGCTGTGCAATTAATCGAAAAAAAAAAAACGGTTTCGATTTTGGCCTCCAACGATTATATAATGATCGAGATAAAACGATTATTGCGCCCCATTCCGCCCCCTTTTGCAGGGATGCGCTTTCGTTCCTCCATAAAAGCCCTGTTTCCCTTGCAAATCAGTAAAATCGTGTAACATGACATTTGCAAAATGGGACGTGCTTGATTTATCGAAGTATATTTATTCATGTTTTAAAAGTCCATGAAAGAGAACTTGCTTGCTCCTCAGGAAGAGATATGCGCTCAGAGATGGAACAGAACACGGACATGTAAAGTCATCTTTTAGCTCAAAGTGCGCACCTAAACGGTCAAATGCACGCCAAAAAAAATTAATGTATATCTTCGTCGGTCATATAATAAATGAACGTAAAGAGTTGATAATGAAAATACTGGTGTAATGGTAATTTCCCTATTCTGGCTGCTTTCATGGTTAACTTAGCAAAATGAACGTATTAAGTGTTGTGCCCAATTTAACGGCGGCCGATTAGCACATTCAACGTTAGCGGCGTAATAAGTTAACTCTCGCAAAATGCACGATTAAGTGCAATTACTGGCCGCCTGAGGTTAAGCCATTGTTAAAGTTCTACATAATTAATGTTTTGGCGTGGCCACTGATGCATAACTTAGACGCTAGCTTACTGCTGCTGACACTGTTGTCGAGCTAGGTGGGCGTGGCCTTCAGCAACTAGCTCCCGCCATTGTTTTGCCAATTTTCCGATTATCTCGGAAGAGTCACGCGGTGACGCTCTGCCAAGATGGCGATGGCCCGCTCTGCACACTTTGGAGCTTCAAAACGCGCTCTTCAGGAGTCTACGGGTGACGTCACGGACACTACATCCATGTTTTTATACAGTCTATGAGCGTAACGTGAGAGGGGGCCCCCTAGGGGTGATGCAGATATATTGCTCCATGTTATATTGTTCAAATGGTCAGCTGTCAGGGGCCCCCTCAAAATGTGGGGCCCCATGCAATTGGCTGCCCTACTACGCCTCTGATAATTAGCGATCACCTATATTAGCTTCTGCTAAGAAAAAAATAGTTCACTACACAGAAATCAATGAGCCTATGGCAACAAGACGAACACTGCGACACTATTAAAGGTAATTTTAATAAAACCAAAGTCCTCCGAGGTTACTTTTAGTACAGTCGAAACTAAGGTGCAATATCGTGAAATGAGGTCCGCAATGTGACGCGAGATATGAAAGTAGTTCCAATATAAGTTATCAGGAAATATCAGGATTGATAGCCTACTGCATTTAGTTATGGCAAATATTAGGAAATATCCGAATGTCACGATTGACCAATCAGAATTAAGTGTTCCATAGAGGCGTATGCAATGTATAGCCTAGGCTACTTTAACAGTTTACATAGGCTACATACTTCATATAAGCATATACAGTATGTGCACTTGCTAGTATAGTAGCCTATAGGCCTAGCCTTTATACTTAAAGTTGCTTGAGCGATGCAATTGCTAATGACAGACATACATAAACACAAACACAAGCCCACACCCACAAAGAAATACACACACAATCAGTCTCTCTATCAGTGTTTATGACATGCTTTAATTTTCCCAGCAATCTTATTTCCGGAGAGGTAATGACTTCAGGCAAAACTGTGAAACCTTCCTGTCATGCTTGTCCTCTGGTCCAGTATAATCTTGGATTCAATTAACTTGTACCTGGGAAAGTGATAGAATTAGTGATAGTGCATTATTTGTGTATGAATGTTCCATGTCATATGAAGTTTTTCCAGCCATCACGTTTTGTCCTGTTATAAACAAATCCGGAGCAAATGAAAGCCATTAACCTCAGCGCATAACAGAAAACACTACTTTTTTTAACATGCCATGAATATATTTTGTTTTTCTTGCATGCATTTTTTTTCTTGTTCCCTTAAAAGGCATAACTTTTTGAGGACATAGCTATGATATAATTTTAGTTCATTCACATCACAAAATTTTAATTATCCGCCTGAAAGTGTCACACTGTTTGTATCTGATAGCTTTCTCAAATCTTAATCTAGCTTGAGCAAACTGGGGCGTACCATTAAAGAATACGAGATTAAGGAGGACTGTGCATCTGTAGCAGCTGTATGGGGAGATATCGATCCTTTAAAAATTCATGAGCTACTGCAGAGCCCTGACTTCTATCACTTTAAATTGGACTCCAGACAGATGCACTTTCCTGCTTTGTGCGTTAGTGAGGTTGAACTTTTGGTTCTCCTGAATGTTTTATTTGATCTTCTCTTATTCCATCAGCATGCCATCATAATGATTTTCAACCGCCTAACAGCTTAAAAAAGTAGGACATTATTCTTTCAAAGGTACCTTGCATCTCGTTGACAGGGTGATAAATGTGTGGATGTTAAAGCTGCATTGTATTCATTTAAATAAAACAATGGTTATTTTCCCAGATTTACAGACTTATATGACAGTCGCTGTGACTTTGAATGCATTTATAGGCCGACTTCACTTTGTAGCAGTTTTCATCGCAATATTATCATTTATTCACAGAGATGGAATTTTTAAAAAGACTTGTGACATATGAGCAGATGGTTGCCATGCTAAAAAAGATGTTTTTCTGAGTTGCAATGGGTTCAGCTAAGGGCTAAAAAAATGTACAAAATCATTATATACATTTTAATTCATGTAACAGATGTTTTTATCAAAAATTTAAATTACATGAATTTATATATAATATTTATATATATATATATATATATATATATATATATATATATATAGCATTTTTTCCCCAGTGAATAAATAAATAAATAATCTGTCCCACAACTACAACCTAATTTTATTTTTTATCCTCCCCTTGAACACTCATTCTGAAGGTTTGTTTATTACCTCAAATAACTCTATTTCTCAACAAACGTGATTGCAGATGAGGAACAGTATATTAGAGGTAATTAATTCACAATGCCAGTGTTAACAAACAGTTGCAGTCCTGCTTTACGCTACATGTCGGTATGTCTTAATAAGTGTTACACTAAGAGCTGATTACATAAGCTCCAATAATGAGGTGTTCAATAATAAAAAGCCTGCAGAAGGACTGCTGTTCAATTAATTTTTTAATAAGCCAGTGATTGGCTCCTCTGGGTGGTTTCAGTGCCCTCTTGTGGATGTAGGATAACATTTCGGCAAACTCTGCATTAAAACTTCCATTCTGTTATATGTCAGGGGCAGTCAAATGCCAATTTAAAATGTGCTGATTATGTTATTTTGCATTAAAATACTTACTTTAAAGCTTAACATGTAAACCTGGGTCAGAATTCCACTTGCTCCTTTTTGAAAATAATACACAACAATTTATCCACTAAAGTTTGAAACAGCAATCCAAGGAACAGAAATTAAAAGTTATTTTTCACACATGCCACAACAGATGAATCGAGTTCACCACACAAACAGTGTCTTGGCATCAGATCAGATAAACCACATCACAACAATGGCTGCTGCTGTGTAAGGGAAAACCCAGTGCTTCTGCAGCTTACTGCCAGTTTTAATCATTTAAAACCTGCATTCCAGAAGGCCATCAGATATTGATGATTAATTTCCTGCCCCCAGTTTGTTTGTTGCACTGTGACAGGCTGTTTGATCAAAGTTTGCAAGTGATGCAAGTTGCTGTTTATGTGAAGCAATCACAGAGCAGACAGAGGTAAATAAACTCTCGCAAAAGTTGAATTGTTCACCCTAAAATGAAAATTCTGTCATTTACTCAACATAGAAAACAATGTCCTCTTTTAAAAAGTGCAGGTAAACTTTAATTTTTTTACAAAAAAAAATTTTTGAAGTAGAAAAACTGAAAATAGAAAATTGTTACTTTAATTTTAATTGTACTAAATTACTATTTTTTGGCAATTTTTAAATCTTTTTTTTTATTAACTATAATTTTCTGGCAAAAACTATACTACAATTGTCCAAAGGTTTAACTTTTGTGTTCCTGAAGGAAAAAAAAAATTGCATATGGGTCTTGTGTTTTTTGTAAATTTTTTTTGAGTCAATTTTCACCAAGAAATTGTACAAAATTTTAAGTCGTAATTCTGAAATTGTACTTGTAAAATGTATTCTGAATTATCTTCATTTACTACTTAACAATGAAAAAAATGACACAGTGTACTGACAGATTTGTTATATTTTAAGTGAGTTATTCCGTTAACAGTCAAGCTGTAAGATTTAACAACCACAGCGCAATTCACTCAACTTTCTAATCATATTCGTTAAGTGTTCGCCTTACAAACGCAGCTGACCCATCAGCCCAGACATTACACATCTCTGCAATTATCCTACACGTTTAAAGTGTGCATTTACAGCCTAGTGTTTTTCAGCACATTTTCTATCCCGAGGCCTCCACATCTGCTTCTATTTGATAGCTGCCAGCGAGCTCTGCTAGCTGCCAGTGAACTTGAGAAAAAGATTGGTTGAACTTTCATTGTGAGGCTCTTAGTGGGCGCCTTTTAGCTTGGGACAGCTTTGAAAACGAATGAATGCCAGAAGAACGTCGTCTGCAATGCAGGGTTTTTAATGATGGTACGATATCTGAACAAGAAAGTGCGGCAGGCAGGGCCGCAGCAGCTGTGCTGCGTTGCGACTCGATTCAGGTGTCCCGCTGTACTTTTCCTTGAGTGGGAATCAGTGATGCGTTGGGTTGCCCATCTCAGCACTTTAATATGGGATGTTTGCAGCCCTGTCAACTCTAATTACACATGAACATATCCAGCAGTATTTGGCCCCGCATTCAGTTCAGAGGGGATATGTTTGCCAAAGAGCATGTTGCATGGCCAAATCTTTATACAACTCCAATAATATATTGTGGACTTTTACAATGATGGAACGTTTGCAATTTAGCCAGCAGGAACAATCCCCAGCTGAGTCACTATCAATATCCTGCTAGCTTTTAGGATGGGCTTTTTATGGATTGGTGCTGTGGATGAGACCAGCATTACTAGATTGAAACCCAGAGAAAAGATAAAAAAGGATACTTTTTTCCTATTGAATGTCATATACGCAGAGAACATTACAACCTGATTACTTAAATTGCTCTATGATTAGACCAAAAGAACTGTAGCTGAACCTTTAACAGTCTTCCTAAACATTATGGTGATGTGGGTAAAAATAGGGCCACTATATTTATAAATTCAATTAACTTCAATATGAATTCTTAATAAAATGAATAAATGGGTTCACTTTTAAAATGACATGTTGAACTATGGTGCTTGAGTTGGGATTGCAGGTTTAAAGGAATAGATCAGGCAAAAAAAAAATTGTAGATGTAATAGTTAGCTTGTTTATTGGAACATGATCATTTTTCAGAATATAGCCCAGTTAAATATAATACACATCATAAAGGCCTCTAGTTTGTTTACTTTGCAACTACTGTTTATATTTAAGAAACAAATTCACTATATTTTAATTTTTAAATGGTTAAAACAAATATAAGAATGTAGTTTTTTTCCTCACCCAAATGTTAGAAATACATAGATATATATAATAAGTATATATATATTAGATATATATATATATATATATATATATATATAGATATATGATAGATAGATATATATATATATGATATATACATATATATATACATATATAATATACATATATATATATATATATATATACATATATATATAATTATATATATATCATATATATAATATATATATATATATATATATAATATATATAGATGATATATATATATAATATATCCTTACTAGTATGTTATATAATTATATACAAATATATGTATGGCAAAGCTTATTTAATTTAAAGCGATTTAAAGCAGTCTTCACATGATCCTTCAGAAATCATTCCAATATGCTGATTTGGTGCTCAAGAAACATTTCCCATTATTATCATTGATGAAAACAGTGCGGCTTAATATTTTTTAGAAAAACTTATAACTGTCTTAACTATCACTATTAATCAATTTAAAGGGATAGTTCACCCAAAAATGAAAATTCTGTCATTATTTACTCACCCTCATGTCGTTCCAAACCCCTAAGACCTCCGTTCATCTTCGGAACACAAATTGAGATATTTTTGATGAATTCTGAGAGCTCTCTGACCCTCCCATAGACAGCAAAGATCCTTACATGATCAAGGTCCAGAAACATAGCAAGGAGAAATCCTTGTGACATCAGTGGTTCAACCATAATGTTATGGAAGCTCCGAGAGCAATAATTTTTTTGTGCCGCAAAAGAAAAAAAAAACGACTCTTATTTCAATGTATATTCACTTTCGTCTCCTCTGCATCAGCCTAGTGCCCATTTTTTGGGAGAGTATCCACTGAATGTAAAAAGCATGGGCTGTTCTGTGTCAGCACTGCGCCACGCGGATTTGGGTTTGGAACGACATGAGAGGTGAGTAATTAATGACAGAATTTTCATTTTTTTGGGTGAACTAACCCTTTTAATGCCATGCACATACTGTCTCTCAATGAATGATTAATTTTCTTCTTAAAAAATAAAAATAAAAATGTAAGAAGCATCGTAAATGTAACATTGTATGTATGTGAATGTGGTTTTTGGAAAACACACAGTTTCATTAACACTTACATATGGACATTACAGTATGCGGTATGTATGAGGGTGTAATTTAAGATCATGAATGTGTAACGTCTCTTCAAGTAATGTTAACCACAGACCTATCTCAATTTATTAAACTGAAAACCACTATGCTAAAACCAATTCAAACTCTAGAAGGGAAACCCACGGCTCAATAATGCTAATTCTCTTACAGCTTTTAGGACTATGAGCCCCCCCCCCACCTCCCCCCCCCCCCCCCCCCAAAAAAAGACATCCTTATTCAGACATTATGATCCCATCAATACTACCATTAAAACAGAGGCTCAGTTTGCTCTGTGTGTTACCTATTTTCTTCCTTAGTTTGATGGCTCTGTTGTTGTCTAGTACAGCGGAGTATCCAGATGGCCGAGTTAGAGCTGCAGGACTAAATTATGATTGGGTTTGGCATGGCATAACAGGGGTTTGATGCACTCATAACATCCATAACACCCCTCCCTGTGAAATACAATGATAGAACCCATTAGGCCTATTGTTTGTTCTTTTTTTCCCTCAAATTCCTGTTCTCCAAAAGCATTTGAATCAGGGCCTGACCTCTCCTACCATATAGTCATTTAGCACTGCTTGCTATTTGCACTCCAGACAGACTGTCTTTAAGTATTAATGACTTCATCAGCAGTTCTTTTAAATTACCCATTAAGATTGCAGTTTTGTCCGATCCTTTAACTGCTGGGTCTGCTTCCTCTCACCAACAGCTACAGATCTCACCATGTGAGAAGGAACAAAACCTGACGTCTATTAGGAAGACGAAAGCTTCTTTAAGTTTCTGCCTGTGCTGAAGGATTATTTTCCAATGAAGCAGCCCAAATCCTGTATCATGCCAGGTTTAGTAATTCTTAGTTTTACCTACTAAATGAAATGAAATGATTTGGAGATAGTGTGTTGTTTGTTTCGGCTGACAATTGCAAAACTATAAAATACTGGTTTGTCAAACAGGGAATGCTATAAAAGTGAATGCTTTGTTTTTATAGACAAGTTTATGCATCACATTTATGTTTCACAACCTGCTGGTTTATTGCTTTCTCTCTTTCCAGAAACTGCATTTGTATGGCTCACAAAAAGCCATTTCTTTTCTAAATTAGGTTCTTTAAAATCATTCAGGATGGAAAGAATTTGGCTATACTTTGCCGGATTTTTTCAATCATTATAGACTCATCAGCTCTTTTATGGTTGTTCCTCTTTTATTGATTTTTTTATTTCACCAACTAAAGACTGAGATGATGTAAAAAAAACAAAACAAATCTGCATATCTTTCACAAAGCTTTTCGAAGAAACAGTAAGCTTTAAAGGCTGTTGACTAGTTATCCGCCTTATATCACTGAAAATGTGCTACCCATGGCACATTCCAAAATGCCCTATTGCACAACAACAAATCTGTAAAATAAATCTGAATTTTTTGTTTCTATCACTGCACTAGGTATCCACGTACACAAAATCTCATTGGTCCAACATCTAGCTCCACATGGAAGTACAACTCTACATCAGAGATCCTCTGATGGCTGTGACTGCATTATGTCGCTCAGCAGGTTTTTTAGTTCTGCATGGACTGCTGACTTTTGTTAAATCATTACAGCCATTTTATAAGCAGTTTCTTATTCAGATTCAGATTCCAATGATATAAAAATACAAGGAGTAAATGACAGTAATGATGTGTTTTCTGCACTGCTTATTCGATGGGACTAGAACACTGGTATGCAATCTGCCACACAAATTATATTGTCCGATTATGAGATTAATTTTGGTGATTTTTGTCCGATTTTCCAAACAAATGACTCCCTAGGCGTTGGTTCGTTTTTTAGTGGATGAAAAAGCATGCAGCACAACTATTAGAGTCCAAATTTCCAAATAATAACTCCCAACAAGTCGGTCTTTTTTATTAGATCACAAAAACCAAGCAGATTTACAAACAGAGGACTTCTATGAAGCGCTAGTTTTTAGTGGATCAAAAAATATTCAGCGCAACCAGTGTAGTCCAATTCCAAAATTCAATGGGCCTGTTACACACCCTGGTCACTTCATGTGTTTTCGCAAACTGAATATCTATGATTTGTTAAAACATTTCCAATTTACACTTGGCCACATGAATGTGGGAGGAGTAAATTCCCCTATGTGGGTTTCAACAACTAGATACATTTACACTTGTCTAGTTTCATCTGGAATGTGACCTAGACCACCTCCTGAAGTGGTTTGAGCAATCGGATCTGTCTCAAAAGCATTTCGGAGGGCATTTACACCCTGGTCTTTTCACGATCATATAGCTCAATCCAAAACATCAGTGCTACCAATATAATCCAGTCCCCAAACGAATGACTCTGAGTCAGTTCTTTTTAGTTTATAAAAAAAGTAGCACAAACCAGTGTAATCCAATTTCCAAACAAACGTCTTCTATGAGTCCTGTACTTTTTTAGTGAAACAAAAGAAAAGTTAATGAAACGGTGAGGAAACGGAATCTTTAAGAGGAACCCGAACCAAAGCTGTTAAATTATTCTCAGTTCCCTTCCTTAAAAACAGCTGAACCTTGATTTTGTTTTTTCTACATCTGTTCCTAATCTTCAATTGGTTGTTTTGCTTATTTAATGCAATGACTAGTTATTCTGCTTCTACTTTTTTTAGCATGCTAGTGATTTAGAGCAGCTGTGATTTGAGCCGTCTGCAAAACACAACACATGCTTTTTTTCTCTCACCTTTGCACCACAGATAGAGATACAGATAGTTTATTCAGACCCCTGGCAAAGTCTTGTCTCATTTCTGGGACTTGAGAAGCTATTCAGAGAGGCAGCATTTAGATGTAAATCTGGCTGATATAAAACCTTGCTATTGTGAGATAAAGAAGGTCACAGATGTCATCGCAGGGTCTTTTATGTGATAGATGTTGCAGAGACGATGAGCTAGGATTGAAAACCCTGAGGGTGACATAGACAGCGCACTAAACAGGACAGAATGTGTCTGCGTCAACCTTCTCCCAGCGTGGGCTCCGCACGCACACACAAACACATGCGCATACGAAAAAAACACCCGTGATTCGCATCACAATGCCAGTCATTTTTTCTCCTCATTGCACCCGATTTCATCAGACCTGCATGTTTCATCTTGACCTGCAAAAGGGTTGACTGACTACGACAGCAATGCAGATGAAGTGGGTGAGAAATGCAAAGCTTCTGTTGTATACTAAGCTCCGAAGGGACGAGACTAAAGATGCAATTTTGTGTTCATGAATATGGGTCTTCAATAAAAGGAATAAGAAAAAAAAAAGTCAATTTTTAGTGGTAATATAGTAATGTTTTTGGCTATTATTTGGCATTATTTTAGTCAGTAACGCAAACCATTGGCTGAGGCCAGTGCTGCTATTGTGGGATAATTGATATTTTAGTATGCTGTATTTAACTTTAGTGTTTAACATTCCTCAAAACGTAGCTTTACAATTGGAGATTAACTAAAAATTTAAGTATTGTAGTCATATAGCCCATGTGTTTACCTTTAATGTCACCAGCCCGGAAAGACAGCGGAGACCAGGACTAGAGCCCCCAGAGACAGATCCCCTGTAAAGACCTTGTCTCAGACGACCACGACCCGGGACAAGACCACAGGAAACAGATGATTCTTCTGCACAACCTGACTTTTGCTGCAGCCTTGAATTGAACTGCTGGTTTCCGTCTGGTCAGAGGAGAACTGGCCCCCCAACTGAGCCTGGTTTCTCCCAAGGTTTTTTTCTCCATCTGTCATTGATGGAGTTTTTTGGTTCCTTGCCGCTGTCGCCTTTGGCTTGGGTAGTTGGGCGGGTCACTTCATTTACAGCAATATCGTTGACTTGATTGCAAATTATTGCACAGATACCATTTAAACGGAACGGAGCTGCATGATGACATCACTGAATTCAATGATGAACTGCCTTTAACTGTCATTTTTGTATTAGTTTGACACACTGTTTTCCTATTAATGTTGTTCAGTTGCTTTGACGCAATCTTTTTGTTTTAAGCGCTATATAAATAAAGATGACTTGACTTGACTTGACTATGTGCTACTGGTACTAGAAGTTGAGAAACAATGTTTTAAACAGCTGAGTAATACAGTTTTTCTCCTCTAGCACTTGTGGGTTATATCCAAAGTTTTTGTCCAATAAAATAGTAGCGAGTAGCAAAGAAAGAATGACAGTCTACAAACAAAAAACAAAAAAAGGCTAAAGCACAACTATCAGCCTATCAGCCATTTCTGAAAAACAGGTGACATCCCCACTTCCTGTTTCAATAGGACCTTTTAACATAACAGAAAGAAACCTGTGCTGGTCAAGCAATTTCATACAAAACTTAAAAGCACACCATGTTCTGACATCTCAAGCTTTTTCCTTATTCCCTGAATTATGAGAAGGTACAGCTGAAAGAATAAAAGCAATTTTGCTCTTTAAAGGTCAACTTTTGAAATGTTCCATTTACATGGTTTATGGAAAAGGTTTCGCTTGATTTGCCATGAATATTTAACAAGCCACTGTAAACAGTCTTAATAACCTGAGTTTATCACGGGCTTCCCTTTCTCACACGTATTTCATTTGCTTCACTGCTGCTTCCCAATCTTAGAAAAAATTCACCATAAAAGAGATCTATATGCAGTAGGTCATGCTTTTAAACGTATAACATGCAATAATTTAATTATGTAAATTAGCAAAAAATGGTGCTAAAAAATGGATCAAAACACACATTTCAGGAGGTGCGTTTTCATGTGTGCAGTTGCCTTCTGCACCCTCACATATGACAGCCCAGCTCCTCGTCAGGGGGTAACACCCCTGGCCTAAAAAAGGCAAAACAATAATGGCCGTATGCTGCCGGGGACTCTAAGAATAAACCACCACAGTCCAGTCACAGATAAGGTTACCTTGAAACCCGTCCTCCCCTCTCTCCCATGTTTTTCTCCTGACCCACACACACATCATGGGCTGGTAACAAACATTAGGATAACCTAGGGCTTGCTTTGCTCTTTTAACAGCCCTAGCCTTTTTTTTTCCCTTCCTGCTGGTACTTGGTTCCAGCTTGGAAGTGTGATAGTTTTTTTTTCCTATATGCCACTTTAAAGCAACAGTGTGCCATTTTTTTGTTTGCTTCCTTGTAGGGGGCCCTGGCACAAGGCGCAAGTTTTATTGGGACTCTAACAGGAAAAGGCACAGAGAGCCATTGCGGTGCTTTTCGATCGGGAAACTGTTCCGGACTGGGGGGAATTTGACTCTTGAGATTGTGTTTTCAGCCTTTTAGGCATGAGAGAGATGGAAGGTACTGTCAAATTCATTTTTCCAGTTACATTTTCTCAGTGCTATTTAACCATAAGGTGTAAGTCAAACAAATGTTTTGTTAGTTTATGAAATGTAAAGTATGTTACTTACAGTACTACAGTCAAGTATTGTAGTACTTTAACTTAGTCACTTAGTCAGGCTAACTGTCTGCTTTAGGAGCAGCAACCATCTGCTTTTGTAGGGAATTTTTGGTTGAAAGCTGCTAAAAATACACCATATCATATGGCTCTATGGGAATCTGTAATTCCTTTTGAAGCAGGCCTTTGATGTTGCAGCTTTTTAAGGTTTTAAGGTAGTGTTGTCAACTGATATAGAGTTCAATCAGCTAGAGAGGAAATCTATTTAAAGGAATAGTTCACCCAAAAAAAAAAAAAAAAAAAATGAAATGTATTTTAAATTTACATTCCAAACAATTCTTGAAGTAATTGTACTTACCCTCAAGGCCATTCCAACCTTGTATGATGATTTCAACCATTTGTCTTTTCACAGAAGAAAATATCAATGAACAATTACAATAACAGTGGACTGAAGCTTAAAAAGGACACAAATGCACCATAAAAGCGGTCCATGCTACTAGTACATTCGTCTCAAGTGCACTGCAGTGAGATCACAGAGTCAGTGCTTTTGGTTTAAGATTTGGACTAGATTGATTCATGAATAAATCACTCACTGAAAAGATTTGACTTAAACAATGATTGATTTTACAAATCAACCATCACTACTTCTTCTCTCTCCCAACGAGCAGCAGCTGTCAAGATAATCAGTGAACAACAACTTAGTCTGTTTCACAGTTACGTATAGTGTGACTTTTGAAAACTTGGAATAAAGTAAACAAGTAAGCTTCAATGGGGACTGAAGCTTTTCATGACCACAAAAGTGGTTCACGTGTTACTAAAGTTCCAGGTTTTTCCTTCAGAACATATTCAATACAATACATTGAGTCATTTAACTCCTAGATTTAGGAATGGGGTATTCTCAAAGATGTTTCCCAAGACATTGTAACCATGTCAGTTCCAAACCACAAAAGGAATGTGTTTTAAAAAGTTTGAAACCGTTTTAGAGTCATCAGTGACTTGAGATAGAGTTCCAAAAAACCAAGTTATTGACGTCTAAGGGCCTGGCATAAATGAGCCCCGGTCTGCGGTGAAAATGGCTTAATGTTGCAAAAACTTAAAAGTAAATGTTATATTCTGATTTAACTGTGAAAGTATTTTAGATCAGCCTGAATAAATCATATTTAAGGACACTGTGATGGAATAGCGGCGCAGAGTGGTTTTTTATGCTGACTTCATTGTCTCACAGCTTTCACTTACTAACCTGGGTTTAGTTTCCCTGGATATCCACACACAGATCTGAGGAGGACAAGGTCTCATATTAGAATACGCAAAGAGAGAAGGGCCAGTTCTGTGCGGCCATCTTCCACCGCTGTTTGGTTTACAGTGCAACGACCCAGTTGAAGTGACATTTGCGCACTGTGTTGCCATGGAAAGATTTCTCCTAAGCCTTTTGTGTACACTATCTGCAATCTTATGTTTTTTTGTACAATCAGATACTCAAGTTTGTAGACAATCTGCAAGGGCGAAGTCATGATAACACAGAAAAGATGCAGCATTATTCCAAACCAGATGGCAGCTAAGCATATGGTGTCTCACAGAAAAGCTTCTTGAGTCAGCATTTAGGGATGGGACATGTATTCCGAAAGTTTGAGTCAACAGGGACCAAGGAAGAGTTGCAAACAGGTGGTCTCAGCTGACACTTTCCGGTGTGTAACGAAACCCCTGAAACACACAGACACGTCATTCTTTTCAGCCAAAGTGGAGCCAGTGAACAATACGTTTGGCGCTCTGTGGCACATTGGGCCAATCAGAAACAAGAACCAATGCCTTATCTTGGGCTTAATGTACATAGATCATCCACACATTTAGGTCTGTAGACACAATCACAACGGCTTGCTCAAGAAGCGATCATTTACCCATGACTTCAAGTCAACAATATTGGCAAAGATCAATCCAGGGGTCTAGTCCACGTAGTCGTCGTATATAAGGGTGACGTGTGGTGTAGGTTTGGACTCTCTGAGCATCAATTCAGACGGAGCTGCTGACAGAATTTTATCTTCAATTTAGAAAAGAGGCTTTTAAAGGAGCTCACGGCCACCAGATGACATACAGAGCCAGCATTCCTCCTTGTGGCATGGGAGATGTTTTAATGATGGAAAAACCTTGCCTTTGCAGATGGTTGTCCCGATTCTACAGACACAAGTTTCATTTCAATCTCTCTGCCAGGCAATGCATTGATTAAAGACAAAAAGCAACATTCATCTGCGGTCTAGCTGTCTTGTCCCCTTCAGACTCTTATGTCCTGTCTGCCCACAAAAGAGTGAGCCAACATGACCGAACTAGATAACTTTTTGTTATGGTGCATTACAATAGACAGATTCCCTGAATATCGTTGAGCATCAAAAAGCTTGGTGTTCCATACAATGTGTGTATGTGAAAAATCATACTATCTCCAACAGATTCGAAAACAAGGCATCATTTCCATCCCCATCTATTTAAAAAATGTTGTGTACAATACTGTTGAAAGTTAAAGTTGCAACGCGGCGGCTCATTTTTAAAAACCTAAATGTACTCACACTGTTTAAGTGTGTCAGACAAAATGACCTTTTGTTTTGTCTGTAGTTGCTATATATCAGACAACAATAAACCCTGTTTGTCACTTTAGATGATGAGTATTTTGATCAAATAAAACAAAAACATAAAAGAATGTAACAACGTTCTTAAATCGGGAAGGAGGGTTGGAAACCGGCGAACATTTAAACACAATTTTTAATAAATTAAAACAAACACAAATGAAAGTAAAAGAGGGAGCTCCTCACAGACGACTGTCACAGAAAACCTAACAACATACAATCAAGGCTGGTCCTCTCTCATCCTTCACTATCATTTACTCCTCCTTTTATCTTTTCGGAGCTCCTCCAGGGGACTCGAGGCCAGTGAGTGGTGCAGAGTGTCGTTCATTATAATTTAACGCTCACCTGCCTTGCTCCGTTCCACAGCTCTCAGCCCTGCCCCATTCGTCACATACCCCCATCAAACCTCGCAGGCCGGGGGTACTGCCGAGACTATGCTCTACTGATCACAGCCTGAGGCGTACTTGGGGGTAAGGACAAACGAGGCGGGAAAAAAGGAATCGGAAGGATGAGGAGAGACGATACGATGGTATTGGACATCTTTGGTAGACAGCCCGATGCTCCTCTGTCCCCTTGCGGACAGCGATGGCTCCTCTGGTGTCAAATGCAGATGGCAGCGAGTCCTCCGTTCCCTGCTCCCTCCCCAAACATGACGAACGGCAGCAGGCTCCGACCTCTTGGTGGAACGGTGCAACTCCCCTCCGCGCTTCCCTCTCGGACAGCAGCCACCCCTCCTAGACCCAGGAGCATGACAACGAGCCCTCGCGTCCCACCGTCGTCTTCCATTGTTTCCAGCACTACTGCCTCGGGCAGCCATTGGTGGTCTCCGCTTCTTCCTGCTGCTGCCTATCTCCTCAGCACGTGATCTCCCCCTCAGCAGCGAGGGATCTCTGACAGCATGTCCCTCCTTCCTCCCAGGGTTTCGGCACCCAATTTAAACAAATGGTCGTAAAGTGGAAGGAGGAGGGGGAACCGTCAAACATTTAAACAATTTTAATAAATAAAACACTTTCACTGTCCTTCACTGTCGTTACTCCTCCTGTTATCCTTCCTGTGCTCCTCCCGTGGGACTTGACACCAGTGAGTGGCACAGGTGTCGTTCATTATAATTGTACTCCATCAGCCCTAGCTCACGTTCCCACAGCTCTCAGCCCCACCCCACTCGTCACAAAGAGGACCCGACAGAATTTCTATTTTATGGTGAACTATTCCTTAAAGTGTCATCACACCTGGTTTGATATTGGTTCATACTCTAACCATCTGGGCTCTACACACAGGTGTCAAGGTGTCAACTCCACCAGTGACTACAAACGGGACTGGACCAGATACTTACCATAAATTATCAGCTTGAACCAATTAGAATGTTTTTCTTATGGTTTGTAAAAACCTGTTTGTGTACCTGTCTTGTTGCATTCATCCATTTCTGACCTCCATTCTGTCCCCTACAGCACGGTTTTCCCTCACCACTACGACACCATAGTCGAGGGACTAGAATTGACCTGAGCGCACATCCCACGTTTCGTCAAAACGCATTGTGAGGTGCCTTAACTGATGACCGGCACACTACGTTCAGCACCCCCCATGGCCTGGATCCTCGTGCTGGCTCCTCATCGTAACCTGGTCGGCCGTGGCGGTCATTATGTTTGACCTGCTCGACAGCAAGGGTCTTGAAGGTAGGTTCAGCTCTCTTATCTTGGTCCCTTCATTTGGAAAGTTATTTTGGAACAGTTTTTCCTGAAGAGATTAGCAGCAGTTGATTATTTTATTGGCTTACCTGATTGAGGGCTTTACTGTTATTTATAACTCCTGGCTTAAAATAAAACAGGACTCAGATGAGGTGTAATTGGATGCTTGGACGAGTCTTTTACAACGGATAAAAGCTCTGAGCTTGTTTTCTTGCTGGAAGTTTTCAGCATTGCCTACAGCAGTGCCACAGGGCAAACTTGCGATTCTTATAAAAAGAGTGGGATGGAGGGATTATTGACTGGTTCCTGATAGCATTGACAGTGACAAGGATAGATAGGGAGTCCCGTTTGGCCGGGCCATTTTACCCTTGTATGACCACCTGATGATACATTGGAATCCATTGTTTATGCCGAGGAAGATGATAGAATGACTGTTTTGGTGCTGAATTGCTTGAAAGTTCCAGTCATCTGTTCCTCCATGTGTCAGTAGTTCCATAATGGGACAATTTTTAACTCTTCAACTGTTTAAAAAATTGTCATTGTTTAGCTGGATTTATCACTGTCACTGAGATAACATCTCATTCACAATTTCATTCCATTACAAGCTTTAGAACACAAAACACATTAACCCCCATTTGTTGAAAGTATTTCAAAAGGAAACATTAGACTTGCATTGTCATGTAGTTCACTACATGATTGCACCGCCCCACATTAGGAGTCACATTTACATTTACTTATTTCTAATAAGTTTTCCCTCCTTTTTCCACCCTGTGTCCATCCACCATGTGTCATCCTCCTGTTGCCATCCATAAAAAAGCCCATACATTATTACTGTGACGACCCCTGTTTACCCACCTGGTAAGACGACTCTCTGCCTGCAGTTCAGTGCTAATGCCAGTTTTTGTGTGTGCGTGTGTGTTTTACCCTGCATGCAAACAGGGAGCAACTGTCACTCTCATCTCACAACTAGACATCGTTCAGACATGCAAATTTACTGAACCATGTAATCTGTCTGTCATGAACACAACATCACTTTTCCTCTAGACTGTCATGCATTCCATTCAGTGTGACACTCCACACCTTTGACGTTATCATAATGGCAAAGTGAATTGTGGAATTAAGTTCACTTTGAAAGCAGATTGCATTGTGCTTTAAAAAAAGTGATTGCTTCAGATTTCAGACAACTGGGGTTGGTTTTCCAAAACCATAGCTGCTAACTAAGTTAGCAACTTTGTTGGTTGCATGCAATTTCCCATTGCCAACCAACTAAGTTGCTAACAGGCTAGCAACTATGGTTTTTGGGAAACGCACCCCAGGATTGGGTTTTACATTTATTTCAATCACCTCTGTTGACAAATGTACAACTGTGCCATCAATTTCTCTATGCACCACAAAGAAAGATTAATCAACTTTTTGTCTCGCTTTTCATTAGTAATATCTAAACACCTATAAAACAAGAAAAAATTTACTTATTAAAAAAAAATATCAAAGTCAGACTGGTTTTCAAAGAATGCATCAAAACCACTAGCAGTGGTTGATCGGAGTATGATCACCTCTTTCGAGCATAGATCACTAAATTTTCTTACATTTTGATTAAAAGAAGAAAAACACTTGCAAATGGGGTTAAAATAATATTAATAATAATTCAAGATACGTTTTTTGAAAAATCTCTTAATACCCAATTTGCTTCAAGTATATTTATCTTTTTTAAATATTTAGATCTGATTATTAAAATTAGGCTTTTGCTTTTAAGGAACAACAGTTAACAGTGCATATTAAAAACGAAAAAAAAAAGGTGTTGTGTCACCAGAATGTACAAAAGTGTTCATCTTGTCATATTCCTGTGCATAAAATAATGGTTTATTTTGGTCTCTAAATTAAACATACACATTACAAAATAACACATTTGTAATCCAGACATTTTAAAAAAGATAAATAATAATAGCTTCAAATATTTTTTTTTTTTTTTTTTTGTAATTAATATTTTTTTTTTTTTTTTTTTGTTATTGTTTTATTTTTTTTTTATTAGGTTTTATGATGCAAAGATATCTTCTTACCCATTATATGAAAAAATACTGTATGTAAGCTAAGTTAATCATAAACATCATAAATCAGACCTCATATCATAGCATGGGCTTGACATGAGGGGTATAAAACAGTATGGCATCATCAAAATGCTTGCGGCACTGATTTCATCAGAACTAACATAACATAAAGGGAATGAACACCATTTTTATTCTAAGTGCAAAATGCTTCAAAAAAAAAAAATCATCATGCGCATGCAGCAGAGACATTAACAATAATCTGAAATTCTCAGAACAAAAATATACTAAACTTTTTAATTCACAAAACTGTGGAATGTATATCATTTGAGAGACTTTAAACCATAAATTTTATTTGAGCCAGCATGACATCAATAAGCTTTGTGCCAATTGCTCCCTTACACCCTATGATATCCAACTTCCATGTGTTGGTGTCTACTTTGCGATATTGCTTTCAATAAGCCTCAAATTATTCACTTCAATCATATAATTTTACTCTAACATCGATAACTATGCTTTTGAAAGCACTGTAGCGTGACTTCGTTTATTAACTGTGTGGTATTGAACGGCAACTCCTCTTTGCCATGCAGAATGATTTGATTCTTTTTTTTCATTAAATGCATTGAGCAAAAAACAATGATATTTTACCTGTAGAATATTAATGAAGTATTCTATGTTGCAGATTTCTCACGTTCTTTACAGGAGAAGGAATATATACTTTAATTCCCTCTCAATGCACAGCTAAGCCTGGAGAAATGGCGAGGAATCATGGGGAGGAAGTTGGCGCTTTGGCCCATCTTAACACAGCCTTGCATTTACAGAGTCCTTTACCAGTGGCCTTCAGGTGGTCTATAAGAGTGGTTCTCAACTGGTTTTGCTTCAGAACCCAAATTTATAATGGACATGAAGACCCAGAACAGTTTTTAAAACTGTCTACCCCACAAAAGTAAACAGATATATCCATAAAAAAACAAGAAAAATTCATATTTCTTTTACCCTGTGTAGCTTTTATCAATGTGTTTTTAAGATGAAGGAATGTCAGCCAACATTTACTGCTGGTGTCTGTCTTCATTTTGCTAGATGTCTAATTTGCACCAGAAAGTCCCGCCAGCTGAAAGCCGGTCTACAAAACAATAAAATTTTAAAAGAGAACATGTATTTCCACCAATTACATTGAATGGCAAGAATATTGTGATGACAATAACAATTTTTTTAAAGGTAAAAGACAACAGGATTATACTGACACTGCCACAGATAACATGAAATTATGGCACATGTACAATAAGCCATTAAAATCCACACTGTGTATAAACATATAATATATACATAGTTCATGACTGGTAACAAACTTCTCTAGTTCCTTTACTGTTGGAGTCGAGTGCAGAGGACTGTGCAGTAGTGAAGGGTGAAGCTTCACTCACTTTCAAGACAGGATTCAAAGACCACTGTGTTCCCCAGTGCTGTGACTGAGATTCTGTTGGGAATCATTCCCCTCATGCCTTTGGAATAGTCTAGTGTCCTCTTTTTGCACTGGAGCCTCAGTCACATGACTGGTCTATGCAACATTATAATACTAAGAACAACTTAGATCAGCATAAGTGATACACATACTCACTTTCTAAGCAACTGCTGAGTTCCTCAGAACATTGATAAAAATGAACTAAAGTACAAAATATTGGTAGCTGTAATAAACAGAAACAAACCTAATGTTTGTCTGTTATACTGCTTTCTGTGATTTTGCCAAGTATAGGGCATGTTCTTTCATTTCTTCAGCAACAGTACGATCAACCTACCATTGAGATTTTTCATTTGGTAGCATGTCCTACTTGGAAAAATCATGCATATCATAGCCACGACAAACTGCAGAGCTAGATTTTCAAATATGCAGAATATTATCATGTACATTAAGAAATAGATTTTTACCACCAATGACATTCCTTCAAAAAAACAAAACAAAAAAAAGTCCTATCTTGCTAAGATTTTTCAGTCTTGTTTTCCATTATTTTTCGTAACCAACTGGCAAATTATTAATAATTATTTTCTCAAAATAAACAAAATACAAAGGTTTAAAAAAGATTTGCCAATAAAATTACTACACACATATACTGTACACAAATACATATTTAATAAATATTTACTTGGTAAAAAATCTGGATGTTTGGACAAAAAATAAAAATCCAGATTTAAAAAATGATTTCTGCATTGATAAAAAGAGCAGAAATATTACTATAGATATGATTGAAACCAGCTCATTTGTGCTCTGTAAACCCTCTGCACTTTGTCCTTGAGATATGTATAAAACGTGAAGACATACATTAAGTTTCAGCTCACTGTATCTTTATTTAAGCATTCATCTGGATGGCTTTCTGTCTCTTATATTGATTTCAATGGTTCAGCAGCATTGCCCCTAGAAAAATGTCTATGGTTCAGATATCCGTTATAGCTCAGGAGATTTTTTGGAATTATCAGTTATGTAGCTATCAACTGTCGACTCAGATTTTTTTCTTTGTAGGAAAAACAAAAGGAAAAGAAAGTAAATGTCATGCATAAACACATATAAATGTATTGGGGTTATATATAGCATGTTAGATTTTTGATTATTATTACCTTGCATATTTTGGTATGTTGGCAAATCTGATCAGCCTGAGACATGGCTGGAGGGGTCACATTAAAGATTATAGGTTATTCCTCTGAAGGAAACGTATATGAGAATCTGGAGGCATAAGTAAATGTTCCATTTGCCTCTCATTTTAATCTTATTGCTGTCTTGAAATCTAATTTGTAATTTTTCCTTACCTGTGAGTTTACACGTCACACTCAAGCACCCAAAAATGTAAAAAGTGTTGTCAGTTTTGAGTGTGAGAGCTTAGAGGGCAATACTGATTTCCATAAAGTAGGTTAAAAAGTTAATCAAACAAATGTCACTGAATTCATCAGTATTGCATTAGCATTTCTATGTAACGGAGATGTCACAATTACATTATGAGGCTTGAATTTCAATGCAGCCAGAAGCAAACGTGAGAAAAGAGTGACGATTAAATTTGCCATGAACCAGTAAATGCTCAAAAAAAAAAATAAGACTATAATACAGTGTCTTGCATAACACATTTACACTATATGTCTCCTGCCTCTACCTGTTTTTTTATTTTTTTGCAAAATGTTTGCGGTTTCATTTTCACTCAGCTGAAGTGTTTTTGTAATCACTGTGACATGGATTAATACCATATGTCTCTTTTCACACCTTCCCTGTGATTTTGTGCCATAAGTGTGATTTGTGTTTTATTTATAATGGTGGTTAAATTTCCCTGATTATCCTGCTTACAGTTTTGAGCGTGCTCAGGGAGGACGACCCCAAGGAGAGAGCGTGTGTACAGTATGTGTGTGTTACTATCCCACACCTCTGCTTCTGTGTCTCTCATCCTAACAGGACCTCAGCCACACCGTGTCAGGAAAACATTTAAGGAAGCAGGCAGCCTTAGAGGCAAGCCATCTTATATCTTACATCTTACACATACCGAGTGATCTTAGGCAGCAAATCTGAAGTAGTTAATTAAATGACTAAACCAAGGTCATTGTAAGGTACTAGAAAAAAAAAAAAAAACTGTTAATTTAATTCAGTCATCCTAAATGGCATCTTCAAGCAGCATTCTTAAGAGAAATAACCCCTTTTCAATGTCAAGGTAAATGTTTTTGTAGATCTATAAATGTGATGTGCAAAATTTGTTTGCACTAAAATACTGACTACTTTCCCAGTTTAATCTGGAGAAAAGTTATTCACATGTCGATTTCACAGAAAAACGCTACAATCAGTGGTGCGAGATCTGTTTGCCTGGTCAATGGAAGACAGATTTTAAGATTTAATTATTGTTAATTATATATATATATATATATATATATATATATATATATATATATATATATATATTTCTCAACATTTTGTAACTAAAATAGCTTTACTGCCCATCTAATGTAATTTTACAAACTGAGTTTAACACATGCATGAGAAATTTGGAACGACTACAGATTTATAGTAGCTTGCCGCCAGAACATTTTATAATCAAATACTAATTTATTCTAGCAGGAGTAGTGAACATGAGGGTGTTTAGAGGCTATAATGGAGGTCTGAGGAGTCTGGAGTCTGTGCATGCTGTCACGTCACCCCTGCATAATGGCTCCTGGTAAAATGGCTTTGACTCGGGTCATGCTGTTTGCCTGCTGATAACTGCAGACAGACAGGCACTACAAGATGATGTGTGAAATATGATGAGCATTCCTGTCGATGGGCAGTGGAAAGCAGGAGTTTTACTGACTTGGCATTTATATTGGTAGCTGTCTACGCAAACATACACGCACCTAGCTGTTTTCGGTCATGTGGATGTTCAGTCCTTTTCACTGTTGAATTTTGAAATCATCAGTCTGTCTTATTGAAGATGTCATTCAGGGTTGATAGCACATACACATAACGTCAAAAGAAAAGCTTCATACAGTACATGACCAAAAGTATGTGAACACCTGCTTTTAATGAAATACATAATTACTAAAAACAACAATTAAAGGGATAATTCAGCCAAAAATTAACATTTTGTAATAGTTTACTCACCCTATAATGTCGTTCCAATTCTGTGTGAGTTTCTTTCTTATGTTGAACATAAAAGAAGATATTTTGAAGAATGCTAGTATCAAACATTTGATGGTCCCCATTGACATTAGCATTTATTTTGCTTACTATGGAAATCGATGGGGACCTACAACAACTGTTTGGTTCTTCTAAATATCTTCTTTTGACTTCAACATAAGAAACGTATACAGGTTCGGAATGACAGTAGGGTGAGTAGATAATGACAAAATGTTCATTTTTGGGTGAAATATTCCTTTAAGCACACAGTCAAACTATTTGTTTAAAATAGCGTTATCAAACTTTCTGATGGTAAGGACCACTGAAATTATGATCTAATCTCAACGAAGAACCTCCTGCATAATATATATATATATATATATATATATATATATATATATATATATATTATATATATATATATATATATATATATATATATATATATATAACAGAGGAGAAATGATAGAGAGAAAATATCAAAATAACATCTTGTCTCCAAAATCAAAAATGTGTATTTTATACTGTCATATAAAATATATTATATAAATATAAAGGATAGCTTATATACATTTTACTATAAATTATTCATAATATAGATATATATATATATATATATATATATATATATATATATAATATATTATATATATAAAATATTTTGCTTACATATAAATATAGATATATATTCGTACATTTAATACAACATAAATATTGTCCAGATGAGAGTATATATCTGGAAAACATTTATTTATCTATCCAATAAAGGAGTAAGAAAACCAAAGAAACATTTAATCCCATATTACATGAATATACTATAAATATGCTCAAATGCACACTTGTTTACTGTTAAACAAATGCATGACTGTTAATAATATATTTGATACAATTACATTAGTATAAAATACAATTAAAAAAAAAAACAATATCATGGTTTTTAGATTATAAACAGTTTGGAAAAAGTAACAATGTCCAATTCAAACATCAATAACAACAACAAGAAGTGAACTTCCTATTGAAAGTCCATGCTTTTGAAATGTTCAACCACATATGGTTTGAGTGTTCAGGTGTCCACATAATTCTGGCCATATTAATGTATTTTGTTTGTAATTGTTTTTGAGCTAGATGTTGCACAGATAAATATCTTTAAGTGGTTTTGTAGAGCTTTAACAAAAGACTGTGACAGGTTTGAGGTTTTTGTTGTTGTTAGAGCTGGTTTAGATGGCTGTAAGTTAATGTATGTTGAGCATGGAAATATGTGTCTTAAGATGCTCTGTCTAAAACATGCTCTTAGGGGGTATTCAGCACATCAGCTCTGATCCCATGAAGGCGGTGAACGAAGCCATGGACGACTCAACCGATTGGATAACATCAATCTTGAATTTTATGACTAATTTGGTAGCACCGGAAGAGGAGGAGGAGGAAGGTATATTAAATTGTTGTAGCCTTCACTCAACATTAGCAGCATGATTACATAACAAAGTGTTTACTGTCATATCAACAGCATCTCAGAAACCACAGACTAACCCACAGCGGTTTGATCTGACGAGCCATGTGTACTAATAGGTCTTATTAGAAATCTAAGCTTGCTTTTATGGTCACATTTTCCCCTTCTGCAGAATAAACCTACTTTGAATGGTTTCCCAGAGGGATTAAATATCATGTATTATATTTGTGCCAGTATTTTATTTCAAGCAATCTACATTCTGGCATAATATTATAAGATCAGATAGAAAATTTTAAATGATGTGTTTCATAACCAAGAAATATTAAAGGATGGGTCACTATTTTACAGCTTTACACTACAACGAAGAGTTTTGAGAAAGAGGACGAGGAATTTCTACCAGGAACTGTCAGCACTAACTCTGTGTGCCACGT